>NC_053025.1:289085343-289298821 GCF_003073215.2 Triticum urartu | reverse complement strand
GGGGCGGTGGGGCGCGGGGGGGGCTGGGGCGCGGCGGCGGCGAGTGGTGGTGGCGGCGGCGCGCGTATGGGAGCAGGGGAGAGAAACAGAGAGAGAGGGCGCGGGGTGGGGGGCGCGCCGTTAGATATGTTAAATCTTTGCCGTCCGCCCCCTTTGCCGTCCGCTTATTTGCTCTTTGCCGTCTGCTAGCCGTTAGTGGGGCCCCTCCCTCTTTACCGTCTGCTAGCCGACGGCAAAGAATCTTTGCCGTTAGCTAGCGGACGGCAAAGAACTGGCTGATGGCAAAGGCTTTCTTTGCCATCAGCCAGTTCTTTGCCGTCTGCTTTTGGGTAGCTGATGGCAAAGAGCTTCTTTGCCGTCTGCTAGCAGACGGCAAAGAGCTGGAAGATGGCAAAGTAGCTGATTCCAGTACTGGTTGGATCAATGAACAATCACACACGACATCCTCTTGAAAACTGTTTGCGTTAGGCCACCTTGCACAAACATTTACCACATAAAAGTGTGTGTGATGGACAACCTTTGCTACACAGTTTCTTTTATGCAACATATGTGATGCATTCAATAACGTAAACGGTAAAATTGTTAATATCGTGTGCAATGGCAATGCTATCACAAATGATTTAATGGGGAAAATTGTGTGTGATGCACCTGCGAACGGAAATGTTTCCCTTGGAGTGACTATGTGGGATGTATATACGAACGGAAATGTACTTCTTGGATTAACTGTGTGGGATGTACATACTAATGAAACGTATTCCTTGGATAGACTATGTGGAATGTACATACGAATGGAAATGTTTAGCTGGGACAAACTGTGTGGGATGTACCTACAACCGGAAATAATTTGGCCTGCATAATTTTGTTTTCTCGCACAACTTTACATATAACCTTATTTGATCGCTTGTCGATCGCACACGACCTCACTTTGCCGAGCGTGTGTGACCGGAGGGTCTATCCCCGGCGGTTTGTGGGCCATGTGTAATATCCCAAATTTTCAATTTGGAATGTTATACATTAGGTCATCATGCATATCATATTTTATTTTGCTTTTGGTTTTGATCCTAGAAATTCCTAAGCAACTCAAGGACCCACGGAGAGAGTTGGCGATTTCGTTATTTACATATTTGAGTTTTCTCAAATTATGTAAATAGGATCATTTGATTTTATTTATTTTATCATCAATTATTTCTATTACAAAAATATGAGAGAGGGAATAAAATGACTTTCCCAAAATATAGAAATATTGACGATTTAATAAAAAAAATCAAATAAGTTTTATTTCGGAGTTTTTCGGTATCTTTATTTGAATTTAGGAAAAATGCGCATTTTTCAACATTGTAGTTTGGTCCCAGATAAATGTTCACTTTATCGGGCTTGATTTTAGGAACCCGGCAAAATTTATTTCGTGATTTTTGGAGTCCGTTTAGTATTTCTTTTTATTTTTCTTCCGAGCGGATTTATAAAAAAAACGCGTAACCGACTACGGGCCGTATTCGGCCTGGACTCCGCCGGCTAAGGCTATAAAAGCCGCCGCCCCGGGGCCCGAAAGCCCAGCCGTCGCCGCCACGTAAACCCTAACCCTAGCTCCAGCTGCCGCCGCCGCCCGCCGCCGCCGCCGCCGCCCGCCGGAGTTGCGCGCCTTTCGAGGTTCGCCGCCGCCTCGTTTTCCGTGCAGTTTTTAAAAAAAAATTCTGTTCGTCGTTTGTCTTTTTCGTCGGATTTTCCGCGGTTATTTTCTGATCGCGATTTCTGATCCGATTTTCGTTTTAGTATAACTTTTCGCTCGTTTATCGGAATCAGGCGATTCAAGCGCCTGGAGTTTCGTCTCGAAACCCTCTTTCCGAATAATCAACTTAAACAAGTTTTTGCTACTGTAAAATTTGCCCTAGATCCAGATTACTAGAACGAAGTTGTTTTCTTTCGCCGTTTGATTTCTTTCGCTTCATTCGATTTGATTCTTTTTGCCAACCAGGGTTCTTAAGTTGAACTTTCTGGTTAGATCTCTTATTTGAGTTTTACCTGTGCATTAGATGAGTACTTATTGTATGCTTGTTGTTTGTCTGCGATAGAATACCCGGAGTGCGCCGCCTGTTACTTCGAATCTCCAGGTTTCGCGGATCATCAGCAAGGCAAGTAACACTTTGATCATACCTTTTCTGCAACCCAGTTTTATTGCATTAGATCAATCCTCACACATTGCATGATTAGGATCTAATTAAATCGTGGGATGGGAAGTAGATGAGGTAGTACCTATTACCTGTTTATTATCAAACCTTTGGGAGTTACTTCTACGTTTGCTTATTATGCCATGCTATGCTAGTAGACGTGGATTGGGTGAGTGATATCCATGACAGATGTGAGATTGTTAATTAATGGTTTATCTAAGGTGGCAACCTAACACACATCTGGGTGGATTGAGGCACCTGGGGTTACCAGGACTTGCCTGTTTTTATTGGACCGCCACCCAGGCTCAAAGGGATCATGAGATTATTCATACTAGAAACTTCCCGTGTGCAGCCACAAGCCTTATGGGCTCTATAGTTGATTAAGTGTGCGAACTCTAAGTGGTAGACTAGCAGATGTAGGGGATGTAGGTGGTACGGTCTACCCGATCGTAAGGTGCTAGCGCTTCTGAAAGACTATGTCTCGGTCATCCGTCTTCTCAAACACCATGTAGTGCGAGAAACCAAACGGAGGCGATCGAGTCTTGTGGGGAAAAGTGCGCAAACCTCTGCAGAGTGTAATAAACTAATCATGGTTAGCCGTGTCCCCGGTTATGGACATCTTGAGTATCTAGTACCTGGATTTCATGTGAATCTCAACATGTTACTCTAAATTAATTTTGTTGGGTTTAATGATGTTACTTTAATTGGGATTGAGAATGCTGTCAACCATTCTCAATGTTTAACAACCACCATGATAGTAATTAAATTTATTCTTTGTAGTAGGGAAAAATTGGCTTTACGCAAAACTGTAACCATAGAGCTTTCCACCAGCCAAATATGCATATAGTATAGCTGTTCATTCCATTACTCTCTATGTGTTACCTTGCCAGCATATTCCATGTGCTGACCCGTTTCGGGCTGCAACGTTAATGTTGCAGACTTTTCAGACGACGATTAAGGAGTTTTAGGTCGTGGTTCTATACTCAGTGATGCCGTTGGAGTTGATGGACTCACTTATCTTCCAAGCCTTCCGCTGTTATCGTTATTAGATGGCCTTAAGCCATATTTATTGTAATAAGTTCTCTTTTGAGACACTCGATGTAATAAGTGTGTGATTGCTACTCTGCTATAAATCCTCCGAGTACTGTGTGGTGTCAGCATTACTGATCCAGGGATGACACCGTAGCACAAAGATCAGACTGTTTGAGGTCTGGTCGCTATAGTGGGCAATGGTTCCAAAGTTGATGTGATCGCCGTCGACACACTACCTCTACATCTACTATCGGGATTAGTTTTAGACATAAATAATTGTTATTTGTTGCCAGCGTTGAGCATGAACATTTTATATGGATCTTGTTTGGTGCGAGATGGTTATTCATTTAAATCATAGAATAATGGTTTTTCTATTTATATGAATAATATCTTTTATGGTCATGCACTCTTGATGAGTGGTCTGTTTTTACTAAATCTTGATAGTAGTGATACACATATTTATAGTATTGAAGCCAAAAGATATAAGTTTAACAATGATAGTGCAACTTATTTGTGGCACTGCCGTTTAGGTCATATTGGTGTAAAGAGCATGAAGAAACTCCATGCTGATGGGCTTTTGGAATCACTAGATTATGAATCACTTGATGCTTGCGAACCATGCCTCATGGGCAAGATGAGTAAGACTCCGTTCTTCAGAACAATGGAGCTTGCAACAGACTTGTTGGAAATAATACATACTGATGTATGCGGTCCGATGAGTGTTGATGCTCGCGGCGGGTATCGTTATTTTCTTACCTTCATAGATGATTTGAGTAGATATGGGTATATCTACTTGATGAAACATAAGTCTGAAACATTTGAAAAGTTCAAAGAATTTCAGAGTGAAGTGGAAAATCATCGTATAAAGAAAATTAAGTTTCTGCAATTTGATCGTGGAGGAGAATATTTGAGTTATGAGTTTGGTCTTCATTTGAAACAATACGAAATAGTTTCGTAACTCAGGCCACCTGGAACACCACAACATAATGGTATGTCCGAACATCGTAACCGCACTTTATTAGATATGGTGTGATCTATGATGTCTCTCACTGATTTACTGCTATCATTTTGGGGTTATGCTTTAGAGACAGCCGCATTCAACGTTAAATAGGGCACCATCAAATTCTGACATGACACCTTATGAACTGTGGTTTGGCAAGAAACCCAAGTTGTCATTTCTTAAAGTTTGGGGCTGCGATGCTTATGTGAAAAAGCTTCAACCTGATAAGCTCGAACCCAAATTGGAGAAATGTGTCTTCATAGGATACCCAAAGGAGACTGTTGGGTACACCTTCTATCACAGATCTGAAGGCAAGATATTCGTTGCTAAGAATGGATCCTTTCTAGAGAAGGAGTTTCTCTCGAAAGAAGTGAGTGGGAGGAAAGTAGAACTTGACGAGGTAATTGTATCTCTCCTTATTGGAAAGTAGTTCATCACTGAAATCAGTTCCAGTGATTCCTACACCAGTAAGTGAGGAAGCTAATGATGATGATCATGAAACTTCTGATCAAGTTACTACCGAACCTCGTAGGTCAACCAGAGTAAGATCGCACCAGAGTGGTACGGTAATCCTGTTCTAGAAGTCATGTTACTTGACATGACGAACCTACGAACTATGAGGAAGCGATGATGAGCCCAGATTCCGCAAAATGGCTTGAGGCCATGAAATCTGAGATGGGATCCATGTATGAGAACAAAGTGTGGACTTTGGTTGACTTGCCGATGATCGGCTAGGCCATAGAGAATAAATGGATCTTCAAGAAGAAGACTGGAGCTGACGATAATGTTACTGTCTACAAAGCTCGACTTGTTGCGAAAGGTTTTCGACAAGTTCAAGGAGTTGACTACGGTGAGACCTTCTCACCCGTAGCGATGCTTAAGTATGTCTAAATCATGTTAGCAATTGCCGCATTTTATGATTAGGAAATTTGGCAAATGGACGTCAAAACTGCATTCCTTAATGGACATCTTAAAGAAGAGTTGTATATGATGCGACCAGAAGGTTTTGTCGATCCAAAAGGTGCTAACAAAGTGTGCAAGTTGCAGCGATCCATTTTTGGACTGGTGCAAGCCTCTTGGAGTTGGAATATACGCTTTGATAGTGTGATCAAAGCATATGGTTTTATACAGACTTTTGGAGAAGCCTGTATTTAGAAGAAAGTGAGTGGGAGCTCTGTAGCATCTATGATATTATATGTAGATGACATATTGTTGATCGGAAATGATACTAAATTTCTAAATAGCATAAAAGGATACTTGAATAAGAATTTTTCAATGAAAGACTTCGGTGAAGCTGCTTATATAGTGGGCATCAAGATCTATAGAGATAGATCAAGATGCTTAATTGGACTTTCACAAAGCACATACCTTGATAAAGTTTTGAAGAAGTTCAAAATGGATCAGGCAAAGAAAGGGTTCTTGCCTTATTACAAGGTGTGAAGTTGAGTGAGACTCAATGCCCAACCACTGCAGAAGATAGTGAGAAAATGAAAGGTGTTCCATATGCTTCAGCGATAGGCTCTATCATGTATGCAATGCTGTGTACCAGACCTGATGTGAGCCTTGCTATAAGTTTAGCAGGGAGGTACCAAAGTAATCCAGGAGTGGATCACTGGATAGCGGTCAAGAACATCCCGAAATACCTAAAATGGAATAAGGATATGTTTCTCGTATATGGAGGTGACAAAGAGCTCGTCGTAAACGGTTACGTCGATGCAAGCTTTGAAACTGATCCGGATGACTCTAAGTCACAAACCGGATACGTGTTTTTATTAAATGGTGGAGCTTTTAGTTAGTGCAGTTCCAAGCAGAGCGTCGTGGCGAGATCTACGTGTGAAGCAGAATACATAACTGCTTCGGAACCAACAAATGAAGGACTATGGATGAAGAGGTTCATATCCGATCTAGGTGTCATACCTAGTGCATCGGGTCCAATGAAAATCTTTTGTGACAATACTGGAGCAATTGCCTTGGCAAAGGAATCCAGATTTCACAAGAGAACCAAGCACATCAAGAGACGCTTAAATTCCATCCGCGATCCAGTCAAGGAGGGAGACATAGAGATTTGCAAGATACATACGGATCTGAATGTGTAGACCCATTGACTAAGCCTCTCTCACGAGCAAACCATGATCAACACCAAGACTCCATGGGTGTTAGAATCATTACAATGTAATCTAGATTATTGACTCTAGTGCAAGTGGGAGACTGAAGGAAATATGCCCTAGAGGCAATAATAAAGTTGTTATTTATATTTCCTTATATCATGATAAATTTTAATTATTTATGCTAGAATTGTATTAACCAGAAACTTAGTACATGTGTGAATACATAGACAAACAGAGTGTCACTAGTTTGCCTCTACTTGACTAGCTCGTTGAATCAATGATGGTTATGTTTCCTGACCATAGAGATGAGTTGTCAGTTGATTAACGGGATCACATCATTAGAGAATGATGTGATTGACTTGACCCATCCATTAGCTTAGCACGATGATCGTTTAGTTTGTTGCTATTGCTTTCTCCATAACTATACATGTTCCTATGACTATGAGATCATGCAACTCCCGAATACTGGAGGAACACTTTGTGTGCTACCAAACATCACAACATAACTGGGTGATTATAAAGGTGCTATACAGGTGTCTCCGATGGTGTTTGTTGAGTTGGCATGGATCAAGATTATGATTTGTCATTACGATTGTTGGAGAGGTGTCTCTGGGCCCTCTCCGTAATGTACATCACAATAAGCCTTGCAAGCAATGTAGCTAATGAGTTAGTTATGGGATGTAGCATTACAGAACGAGTAAAGAGACTTTCCATTAACGATATTGAACTAGGTATTGAGATACCGATGATCAAATCTCGGGCAGGTAACATACCGATGACAAAGGGAATAACGTATACCGTTATGCGGTTTGACCGGTAAAGATATTCGTAGAATATGTAGGAGACAATATGAGCTTCCAGGTTCCGCTATTGGTTATTGACCGGAGACATGTCTCGGTCATGTCTACATAGTTCTCGAACCCGTAGGGTCCGCATGCTTAACGTTCGGTGACGATCGGTATTATGAGTTTATGTGTTTTGATGTACCAAAGATAGTTCGGAGTCCCGGATTTGATCATGGACATGACGAGGAGTCTTGCAATGGTCGAGATGTAAAGATCGATATATTGGAAGCCTATATTTAGACATCGGAATGGTTTCGAGTGGTTCAGGCATTTTTCCGGAGTACCGGGAGGTTACCGGAACCCCCAGGGATTATATGGGCCTTATTGAGCCTTAGTGGAATAGAGGAGAGGGAAGGAAAAAGAGCGAGGCACGCCCCCAAAGCCCAATCTGAATTGGGAGGGGGTCGGCCCCCTTTTCCTTCCTCCCTCTCTCCTCCTTCCTTCCTCTCCTACTCCTACTTGGAAGGGGGGAATCCTACTCCCGGAGGGAGTAGGACTCCCCTAGGGTGCGTCATAGAGAGGGCCGGCCCTCCCCCTCCTCCACTCCTTTATATACGGGGGAGGGGCACCCCATGGACACACAAGTTGACCATTGATCTTTTAGCCGTGTGCGGTGCCCCCCTCCACCATAATCCACCTCGGTTATATCGTAGCGGTGCTTAGGAGAAGCCCTGTTCCGGTAGCATCATCATCACCGTCATCACGGCGTCGTGCTGACGAAACTCTCCCTTGAAGCTCTACTGGATCATGAGTTCACGGGACGTCACCGAGCTGAACGTGTGCAGATCGCGGAGGTGCCATACCTTCAGTGCTAGATCGGTTGATCATGAAGACGTATGACTACATTGTAACACCCCGGATGTCATTTACCTTATCTGTATTCCAACTCTTGCTGTTTCGGGCGCTAAGTTATTTTATTTCTCCGCTGTCGGGTTTTTGTCTCCATGTGTTGTTGTCTTTGTCATGCATCTCATATCATGTCATCATGTGCATTGCATTTGCATTCGTGTTCGTCTCATGCATCCGAGCTTTTTCCCCGTTGTCCGTTTTGCATTCCGGCGCTCCTATGTTCTCCGGTGGTCCTTTCTACCTCTTTTCGTGTGTGGGGGTTAAACATTTCCGGATTGGACCGAGACTTGTCATGCGGCCTTGGTTTACTATCGGTAGAGCGCCTGTCAAGTTCCGTGCCATTTGGACTTCCTTTGATACTCCAACGGTTAACCGAGGGACCGAGAAGGCCTCATGTGTGTTGAAGCCCAACACCTTTCAAATTTGGCCCAAAACCCACCTAAACCCTCTTCATCATCTAGAGCGTTCGACCACGATTGCGTGGACGAAAACCGCACTCCATTTGGAGCTTCCTAGCCTCCTCTACCCCTATATAAAGGCCTTCCCTGAAAATTCACGGATCATTCTACCCCTAACCTAGCTCCTCTTCCACCGCGCCGCGCCGGACACGTCCGGTCCGGCCGGACAAAGTCGCCGCCGCCGCCCGCGATGAACCAGGGCGCGCCACGTGTCCCGGTGGGTCCCTAGTTCGCCGCCTCGCCCGCGCCGGCACGCCTGGCCCGAGGCCGGCCCTCCCCGCCGGCATACGGGCCCGAGACCCCGCGCGCCTCGTCGCCTCTCCTTCCTCCGTCGCGCCGCCGCCCGCCGACGCTCGCTCCGCTCCGGTCACCGCCGACCATCGCCGGCCGGCCGCACCTCGCCGCCCCACCGCGGCAACCTTGCCGCCCGGCGCCGGCGAGCACCCCGCGAGCTCCTCCGGCGTCCCCCGAAGGTACGGCCGCCGTCTCCTCCGTCCCCGTCAAGTCCGGCGACGATTCCAGCGAACAGGTCCCGGCGAACCTCGTTTTCCGCGCCCCTACTACAGTTACTCCGGCCGGATCTCAGATCTGGAAATATCCCGCGGTTGACTTTTGTCCCAAAACCCTAATTTTCTTGCATACTTTGACATGCCATAACTCTGCATCCGTAGCTCCGATTCGTGCGTGTAGCATATCAAAATGTTTGTCTCGACGAGTACATCATTTCTCCTCATTGCTTCATTTTAATTTGAGCACATATTGATGCCCGAAATGCTGTTGGAAGAGGGCTATGTGATGAATTTGTCAGATCTGTCTCAGCAAATGGCATTTTGTCATTTTTGCCATGATTAATGTGTGCATGCTATGATCCTGAGCTCTACATGTGTTTTTTTATATGCCATGCCATCTTTATAGGGGTGCTTGCCATGTATTTTTGTGATATTTTTGGTGACTAGCACAAGCTTGCAAAGTAGCGTAATCGGTAATGGTGATTTCAGGGACTTAGAATTTCACAAAGTCCTTGTTCTGTTTTTGTTGTTATGCCATATGTTCATGTTGTTTCCTAGTGATCCGTGCCTCTTTTGAGGATGATCAGTAAGGATGTTTTGTTAACATTGTGTTGTTCTATCCATCCATGTCTTTCTTTGCATTTATGGAGCAACCTAGATTGAGTCAATCGAGCTCTACTTTTGCTATAAAATGATCATGGCAGATTGTTGACATGTTTAGCGATTTTGCCGAGGATGTTGCTATTGCTCCATGCATGCTGTGTTGTTGTTCTTGCCATGTCTAGTTTCTATGCCATGTATTCTATATGGGTGTATGCTTAGTTTGTAATGCCATGCTCCGTAGTGAGTGCATCGAGCTCGTAAACATGCCTACTCGTTGACTGTTTTGCATGCTCCAGTTTTTCACAAAGTTAGAATCTGTTTATGTTTTTGCTATGTTCACATGCTTGCAATTGTACTTTCTGATCCCTTTTGGTTCAAGGTCACTAAGGGACATTTGTTAAGTGCTTTGAGTAGCTTCATGCCATGCCTTTATTTTCCATGTTAAGTTCCTGTAGCACGTAGTTTTCATGCTCTAAAGATTGCTTCCTCATGATAAATTCCAGACTTGTGTTAATTTCACAAACTCTGAAACCTGTTATCATTTGCTCTTTTGCCATGCTTGTTTAAACCTGTTAATGGATGAATTAGCCGTAGCTCAGTGTTCATCTTTTGTCAAACTTCATGAGTGGATCCCTGCCATGTATTTTATTATCATGTTTGAGTGCTCTAGCATATTTATCTTGATGCATTTAGTTGGTTACTTGCTGATTATCGCAGACCGGTGCCATATTTGTTTTGCTTGCCATTTCCAAACCGTGCATCCGATTCCAGTGATCTTTATATCGATTTCAACCGAAATCACCTCACCTTTCCAGTGGCACTCTTGGATTTCCATGTTGAGGCCCGGTTCTATCATTCCTTGTCAAATCTTGCATATGCATCACATACCGCATCCCGCAGATCATACAATCTTTGCATCATGTTGTTTGAGCATTGCACGTGGTTGATTGTGTTCCTTTTGCTTCTTGTTCTTGTTTGGGTAGAGGGAGGAGATGAGTTCATGAACAAGGAGCCCGTTGAGTTCGCTTACGAGGATCAAGTCAACTCTGACAACTTTGCAGGCAAGATGACCATACCCTCGAAATCACTTCTATCTTTGCTTGCTAGATGGTCGCTCTTGTGCCATGCCTTTGCTACGATGCCTACCAGTTGCTTATCATGCCTCCAAAATTGCCAGGTCAAACCTCTAACCCACCATGTCCTAGCAAACCGTTGTATGGCTATGTTACCGCTTTGCTCAACCCCTCTTATAGCGTTGCTAGTTGTAGGTGAAGATTGGAGATCGTTCCTTGTTGGAACATTGTTTATTGTTGGGACATCACAATATTATCTTGTTTATCTTAATGCACCTATATACTTGGTAAAGGGTGGAAGGCTCGGCCTTATGCCTAGTGTTTTGTTCCACTCTTGCCGCCCTAGTTTCCGTCATATCGGTGTTATGTTCCCAGATTTTGCATTCCTTACGCGGTTGGGTTATAATGGGAACCCCTTGACAGTTCGCCTTGAATAAAACTCTTCCAGCAATGCCCAACATTGGTTTTACCATTCGCCACCTAGCCTTTTTCCCTTGGGTTTCGCGGACTCAAGGGTCATCTTTATTTTAACCCCCCCCCAACGGGCCAGTGCTTCTCTAAGTGTTGGTCCAACTAAGCGATGTTCGGGGCTACCAGGGGCAATTTTGGGCTGGCCTACCCGACGTCTTGCTCATCCGGTGTGCCCTGAGAACGAGATAGGTGCAGTTCCTATCGGGATTTGTCGGCACATCTGGGTGGTGTTGCTGGTTTAGTTTTACCATTGTCGAGGATGTCTTGTAACCGGGATGCCGAGTCTGATCGGAATGTCTCAGGAGAAGGAATATCCTTCGTTGACCGTGAGAGCTTGTGATGGGCTAAGTTGGGACTCCCCTACAGGGATTTGAACTTTCGAAAGCCATGCCCGTGGTTATGGGCTGATGGGAATTTGTTAATGTCCGGTTGTAGATAACATGAAACTTAATTTAATTAAAATGCACCAACCGCGTGTGTAACCGTGATGGTCTCTTCTCGGCGCAGTCCGGGAAGTGAACACGGTGTTGGAGTAATGCTTGACGTAGGTTGTTCTAGGATCACTTCTTGATCATAGTTGTTCGACCGTGCTTTTGCCTTCTCTTCTCGCTCTCTTTTGCTAATAGGTTAGCCACCATATATGCTAGTCACTTGCTGCAGCTCCACATCATACCTTTGCCTTACCTATAAGCTTAAATAGTCTTGATCGCGAGGGTGCGAGATTGCTGAGTCCCTGTGACTCACAAATTACTTCCAAACTAGATACAAGGACCGATGATACCGTTCCAGACGATGCGCTTGAGCTCAAGTGGGAGTTTGATGAAGACTCTCGCCGTTACTATGTGTCTTTTCGAGATGATCAGTAGTGGTGCCCAGTTGGGGTGATCGGGGACCATGTCGCATGTGGGGGTTGATCTTTATTTTGGTACCGTAGTCGGACCATGAGTGTATTGGATGATTGTAATGTTATTCATGTATTTGTGTGACGTGGTGAGTGTAAGCCAACTATGTATCTTTTCTCCTTTTATTTATTTACATGGGTTGTTGTGAAGATTACCTTACTTGCGACATTGTTTTCAATGAGGTTATGCCTCTAAGTCGTGCTTCGACACGTAGGAGATATAGCCGCATCGAGGGTGTTACATACATCAACCGTGTTGTCATAACGCTTCCGCTTACGGTCTAGGAGGGTACGTAGACAATACTCTCCCCTCTCGTTGCTATGCATCAACACTATCTTGCGTGTGCGTAGGAATTTTTTTGAAATTGCTACGTTCCCCAACAAGATGGTGGCCGTCGTGGCCACCACCCCACTGCCAGCCACCGTGGCCATCACCCACTCCGCCACCGCGGCTCGAAGGCGGGAGGTGGTGGTCGTGGCCGTCACCCCATCGTCGGCCTCCGTGGCCGCCAGCCCACCGTCGACTGCCGGGGTCATCACCTGCTCCGCTACCGCCGCCCGAAGGTGGGAGGCTGAGGTGGAGGCCCGTACGTGCGTCAGCAACCTTGCGCCTCATCGAGCATGCAAAGAGCCTTACCGCCGACGTGGCCGCATCACACGCCGACGCAGAGGCGAGGAATCAGGAGATCTACGAGGAGCCCCACCGCTTCGAGAGGGGTCGTCTAGAGCGGCAGAGGGTGTTCGAGGTGAGTGTCGCTGAAGGTGCACCAATGGCAGGCACCGTATTGCAGTTGTCCAAGTTGTCGGTAGGCTCCTCCTCCTCCACCTTTTACTGAGCGTGCTTAGCAGAGGAGAGGCTACCGGAAGTAGTACAAAGCCCCTCCGTAGTAGTAGTATTTAGGCGCCATTTTGTGCAGTTCATCTGACTATAGATGTGGTAGAACTGTACAACGTACTTAAAATTAGCTAGTATATATAGTGCAACAATTGGGGAAAAGTTTGGCCGTTCAGCTGTCGAGTTGAACTGTTTGTATAAAGAACGACTGCTTAATCTATGAATGAAATCTATGCTTAATTACTGAATTTTAGTTCCAAAAATTAGATAGTGCTAGTGATTTTGAGATGCATATTTTGACAAATGGCAGTGTTACAAGGTGGACTAATGGTAATGTTACTAGATCAACAAATGTCAATTTTTCTAGTTTGACAAATGGCAATATACCTAATATGACAGATGCAAATCTTACCAACTTGTCTGTACGTGGTTGCACATGGGTCGTCCGAAAAATCCATTTGTGTTGAAGGGAGGTACGAATCCTACTTGCCAGATTTTCTCTTGGCTTAGCGCCGAAGTCTCACTTTGCATACCTTATTCAATATAAATAGTTTGCGTTGAAGAGATGCACAAATCCTGCGTGGCGAATTTTCCCTTGGCTTACTACAGAAGACCATAGCTCTCACTTTGCATAGGTATGTTATATCTAAAACGTTTCAATGAAGAGCTGCACAAATCCTGCTCGGCACATTTTCCCTTGGCCTAATGGGGAAGCTATCGGTTTACATACGGGTGTTCTATCTAAAAGGTTTGCAATCAAGAGCTGCACAAATCCTGCTTGGCACATTTTCCCTTGGCTTCCTGGGGAAGCTGTCGGTTTGCATACAGGTGTACTAACTAAAATATTTGCTATGAGTGTTTTGTATTTAAAAAATGTATTAAACTATGGCTTGGGCCATTAATGGAGAGGATGCGAGCAAGGCGGGTGGCCATGGAAGTTAAAGGGCTCGCTTCCCAGTGATCTTCCATGGCGTACAGCTCGCATGCTTCCTGGTGAGCGTGTGCATTGGAGTACAGCTCTCACGCTTCCCGTGCAGTCAAGCACATGTTCGCACGACACCTCCTAGTCATTAAAAGAGTGAGGCGTGGTGTCATGTGAATGGTTAACAGAATATACATGATCTAAATTATATAAAATGTTTGAGATGTTAAAGTGCTAGCTATTTGTTTCAAAATGTCTTTGTTGGCTGTTATTCTTGTGCGCCTTCTCTCAAAATGGACACGAAAAATAGCATAACATGTCGGGTGCCATTTCATGATAGCATGCCAAGTTTCATGAATTTCAGATGAGTTTTGGATTTACTAAAATTTAAAAACAAAGTATCTCAACGTTTTGCTGGCAATCAACAGTGCCCTGGTATTTGAAATTCATTCCCATTTCTCGCATGGGATCTAAGCATGCACCGAAGGACACACATTTGATATGTCAACCCATTTTTCTGCACTGGAGCATGTGCATGTAGTTTAAATTTGAATTATGCACATAAAATGCCTACAAACCCAGTTAATGTATAAAAATGCTGTAGCGAACCCTGAAAAATCCCAAAATTTGACACAACACTCCTATTGTTCTATGTTGGCACTAGAAATTTTTTTAAAGCAAGAATCGGCAACGGATACGGTTCGTCACCAAAGGTGGCATGTTCCCTACCTAAACCATCAGGCTTGCTATGAGAAGCTCTGGTTTGTGAGAAGCTTAATTATACCCGAACCTGCCCCAAATGGGATAAAAATTTACCACATCATGTTGATCCTGCTCCATGATAGCATGCCAAGTTTCTTGAATTTCAGACGAGTTTTGGATTTACTAGAATTTAAAAACAAAGTATCTCAACGTTCACAGCCAAGCAACGGTGGAAAGGTGCCTGACATTCATTCCCATTTCTTGCATGAGACCTAAGCATACACCTAAGGACACATATTTGATTTTCCAACCAATTTATATGCACTAGAGCATGTGCATATAGTTCAAATTTGAATTATGCACATAAAATGCCTAGAAAACCCAATTAGTGTATAAAAATGTCCAAACGAACCCCAAAAATTCCAAAATTTAGCACAACACGCCTGTTGTTCTACGTTGACACTAGAAATTTTTTGAAAGCAATAAGAGGCAATGGATATCGTTTCGTCCCCAATGGTGGCACGTTCCCTACCGAGACCATCAGGCTTGTTGTGAGAGGCTCTGATTTGTGAGAAGCATATACCCAAACCTGCCCCAAATGGGACAAAAATTTTACCACGACATGTTGATGCCTCTCCATTATAGCATGCGAAGTTTCGTGAATTTCAGACGAGTTTTGGATTCACTAGAATTTAAAAACCATGTATCTCAATGTTTGCGACCGAGCAACGGTGGCAAGGTGTTTGACATTCATTCCCATTTCTTGCATGGGACCTAAGCATGCAACCAAGTTCACATATTTGATTTTTCAACCAATTTATGTCCATTAGAGCATGTGCCTGTAGTTCAAATTTGCATTATGCACATAAATGCATTAAAAACTCAGTTAATGTATAAAAATGTCCGAAAAAACCCTAAAAATTCAAAAATTTAACACAACACTCCTGTTGTTCTATGTTGACACTAGAGAAAAAATTGAAATCAAGAAGAGGCAACGGATATCATTTCAGCTAGAAAGGTGAAATGTTCCCTACCGTAACCATGAGGCTTGTTGTGAGAAGCTCTGGTTTGTGAGAAGCTTATACCCCAACCTGCCCCAAATGGGACAATATTTTTACCACGACATTCTGATGCCGATCCATGATAGCATGTCAAGTTTCATGAATTTCGAATGAGTTTTTGATTTAATAGAATTTTGAAACCATGTATCTCAATGTTAGCGGCCGAGCGACGGTGGCAAAGGTGTTTGACATTCATTCCCATTTCTTGCATGGGACCTAAGGTTGCAACCAAGGACACACATTTGATTTTTCAACCCGTTTATATGCACTAGAGCATGTGCATGTAGTCCAAATTTTAATTATGCATATAAATGTATAGAAAACTCAGTTAATGTATAAAAATGTCCAAGCGAACCACGAAAAATCCCAAAAAATGAAACAACGCTCCTATTGTTCTATGTTGACACTAGAAATGTTTTGAAATCAATAAGAGGCAACGAGTATCATTTCGTCCACAAAGGTGACACGTTTCCCTACCGGAACCATGAGACTTCTTGTGAGAAGCTCTGGTTTGTGAGAAGCTTACACCTTAACCTACCCTAAATTGGACAATATTTTTACCCCAGCATGTTGATGCCATTCCATGATAGCGTGCCAAGGTTCATGAATTTTAGATGAGTTTTCGATTTACTAGAAATACAAAATAAAGTACCTCAATGTTTTCGAGAGAGCCATGGTGCCGTGGTGTTTGAAATTCATCCCCATTTCTTGCATGGGACATAAGCATCAACCCATGGACACATATATCATTTTAAAACCCATTTTGGTGCACCGGAGCATGTGCATGTAGTTTAATTTTGAATTGTGCACATGAAATGCCTAGAAAACAAAGTTAATGTATAAAAATTTCAAATGAACCCTGAATAATTCCAACTTTTTTGACAACACACCTATAGTTGCATGTTCACTGCAGATAAAAGTTCTTGCAATTCAAACACCATCGTTTGCAGCTGTGACCCATTATGTAATTCAAATCAAGACGAAAAATCAATTAGATTGCACAAAGTTTATTTTCACCAACCATGTGAGATGCAGCAAAAATTATCTTGGAGCATCATTGGAGTATTGTACGCATATGGCTTATGCAAGAAGGTGTATCGGCTACAGTCCATAGCCGGCATTTCAAGCACACTAGATCGATCCCCAAATATCATTTCAGTGTTCAATCATCACCGGTTATTGATGGGGACATGGATCCGCTTCGTGAGGGCAACTTCGGCGGTCCACTCCAGCGAGAGCGTGGCCGCAGCCACCAGGCGCATGCTAACAAGCTTCGTGAGTGCGGCCGTAATCTCTGATTGGGCGGCCAAGGCAGCCCAAACGACCGATGTTGCTTCTTAGGTGGTGGCAGCAACATCTTCCTCGGGGATAGAAACTGGTGAGAGCGACAAAACGGTTGTCCATTCCGTAGCGGCGGCCTTAGCCCTGATGGAGACTACCTGCGACCATGTCGAGGCCGCCTATGCCCAACTCGTGGTGGTGATTGCACAAATCGAACGAAGCTTCTCCTACAACGGTCGACAACCCACGGCTGAAGAGTTGGCAATCGCCGAGAGCATTCGAGCTTAATCCCTTCCAAGCCCAGATCATGGCCGCCCACACCCAGCTCGTGGATGCCATGGAGCCCCTTCCCCAGGAGATCGCCGGGCGCGAGATGGACATGGAGGAGGCAACGGAGATCGACGAGCAGCAGCTGTAGTAGTACTCTTTGTTTTGTTTAATTAAGAGCGTTGGTCTTTAATTTGTTAGAGTAATGTTTAGGTCAGCTAGCTCTATTAATTGCTAAACTTGCTCGATTAAGAAGTGCGGGTGTGCTGCACTCTCCTTTGTGTACCCAAATAATGCAATGACGTGGATGACCACTGTAACCAGGGAAATTCGAACCAAAATTTGCACGTTCAAACTCATCACACAAGGGTTATGCTATATGAATCATTTGTGATGTTCACATATCCTACACAGTGCTGAATAAGGGACCGTGTCTGATGACACTTAGCACGCCAGTTCTTTCATTGCACCGATCCAAAAATTTTGGCTTCCGCGGAATTATCTACCTCCCCGCCCCCTCTCCCTTACCAAAAGCCACTTTTCCCCCATTTCCACCTTCCTTTCCAAGTTGAAACCTTCACTCCTTTCTTGCAGCGCCGCCTCCTTGCCAGCGACCCTCCTTCACGCTGCTCGGGCTTGTCGATCCAGGAAGGTAATCTACACCCGACCCCATCCTCCTCCTCCTTCCACAACCCACATGCCCCGACCACCGGCGCGACACCTTCCACCCAAATCATCGACCCCTCCCCCAAATAAGCACCACCCTAAGCCATGGTGCATGCAGTATAGCCACGAGCTCAAGGAGCATTTGGCAGCGGAGAAGCAAATCGCGGCCGCTCGCACGGATGAGGTCGCGATATCTGCCATTCATGTCGACCCCCAGATCATGGAGGAGCACCTCGCCGTCGAGGCCACCATCAATGCCTCGCGTGCCGACGCCGCGATGCGGTTGGCTGCTTTAAATGACAATTCATGGCGTTTTCTTGAGGCCACCATCGGTGCCTTCGATGAATACTACAAGGTGTTTTCTCAGCGTGCCCGTGCTTACCTCAACTCAAGAGCCAGCAGGTTGGTATCCGGAGCGTCTCAGGCAACTCACCACTATGACAAGGGCACTCATGTTGTGCAGGCCTCACCCTCTTCCATGTCCAAGGAGGCAATCATCATTGATATCTCCGACGATGAGGAGTAGCTTGTCTTATTAGCTCACTATAAGGACCTATGTTTAGTTTGCTAGCTATGTCGGTTAAGCATGCTCGGTTTACCCGTTGCATGTGCTACTCCTGCCTTTCCTTAACAAATTCTAGTGAATTGTCCTATCTACTTTTACCATGCAATCTGTTGCTCTAGTGTATATGTTCTATATGTCGTGCAATGTGGTGCTCACTTACTAACTGTTTGGTTAATTAGTTGTCGTGTTGAGTTAACTACTTGGTTCAATTATGAAAATGTGATGTTCAATTCTTCAGGCTGCAATTTTGTATTTTCTTCCATGTGAGAAATAAATCGAATTTATCTTTACAAAATACATGAGAAACAAATACAATTGCTATATTTCCTAGTTATCAAGCATGCTTGGTTTGGTTAACTGTCTGATCTTCTAGTATGTTATACATTGTGCAATGTGGTGCTCAGTAACATTTGGTTCATTTGTTGTGGTGTTTAGTTAACTGTTTGGTTCAATTATGCAATGCGATGTTCAATTGTTGTGGGTGCATTCTGTTATTGTATACCATGTGAGAATATATTGAATTTTTCTATTCTAAATACATGAGAAACAAATACAATTGCTATATTTCCAAGTTGTTAACCATGCTTGGTTTGGTTAACTATTTGATCTTCTATTAGGAGTATGTTATATCGTGCAATCTGGTGCTGAGTTAATTGTTTGGTTCATTGGTTGTGGTGTTTAGTTAACTGCTTGGTTTAGTTCTGCAATGCGATGTCCAATTGTCGTGGGTAGAATTTTTTATTGTTGTTCATGCGAGCAATAAATCGAATTTGGCTGCACTTAATACATGAGAAGCATATACAATTGCTATATATATTTCCTAGTTCTTAAGCATGCTTGTTTTGGATAAATGGTTTCCCATGTGGCTTGAATTAATCTGATGAATCTGCAATGTGCTTATTTTTCATCAACATATTTTATTGATAGCATGCGAACCCTTACTTAGCCTGACCACTAACTACCTTATATGTGTTGTTGAGAAACAATGGGAAGCATTGAGGTTTACAATCGCGGTTTGCACAGGCATGGTCCTTTGTCTAATAGCACATTATTGTGCAATTGCAGGAAACATTATAATATTTAGGTTTTTAACAATTTGGTCTTGCACATGTATGTCCTGCTGTCAGAGGTTTTGACCCACTGTTCGACCCTTTCTGCATATGGGGAAATTAGTTGTCCATGGTCAAATCAAGAAACTAAGTTAGATTGTTAGGATAAAGAAATTAGCAACAAAGAACAACAAGATCTTTGTCTGCACAATGAACAAGACATTAGTTCACTACATGATGGTACTAACTATTATACCTTGCCTTTTTTATTCCTTTGCCCCATTTCCAATATAGAGAGGATATTTATGCACATCCTTGTTTACAGGCCTTTCCAAAGTAGTTCACTAATGATTGCCTCTCAAACCACTTGTATGGTCAGGAGGCGAGGAAGGCATTCATACAACACCCACGGTTCAATATTGATGTGTTCCTGAAGAGGACGAAGGATGGATAGTCAATCATCCACAGGCACTGGCATAAAGTTGCAAAGATCCTCAACATCAATGAAGGCTCAATATTCACTTTCCGCTTCAGCAGTTTTTCAGATAAGATTCATCTGTCTATGTACCGTCTATGATGCTAATTTCAAAAGGTTATAGATGCTGCATATGAAATTTGGTGCTGGTGAAATTGTGTAATGGGGTAGCTGAGTGCTGAACCTATATGATGTTGTACTATAATGTATTTCAATTATGAAATCCTACTTCCTTAATATGAAAAGGAAATATATTGTGTGCTTAATATGAAATTTGAATTAGATTAATAAATGGATTATTAATAATAGGAGAATTAGCCTGCTAATTGGGGTTTTCTATTACAAACGGTTATTGTGAAAACACCATGGGCGATGACCTCAGGGAGCGCACATAGTTTCTATAAATAAACCGTGTTCACTACAGGAATCAGCTACTTTGCCGTCTGCCATGGCGGACGGCAAAGGCATGAATGGCGAACGGCAAAGGCCTTTGCCGTCAGCCGCGGACGGCAAAAGGCTCCGGCAAAGTAGGCTACGGTAAACAGCTACTTTGCCGTCTGCTACTGATGGCAAAGTCTTTGCCGTCTGCGGCGGACGGCAAAGAGAGCGGACGGCAATAATTGCGCTGTCAATTCGTTAACTGGCTAACGGCAGGCCTTTGCCGTCCGCCGCTGACGGCAAAATTGCTAGGGTCTTTGCCGTCCGCCGTATGATGTCATCTACACGTCACTACATGGCAGGTTCTTTGCCGTCTGCCACTGATGGCAAAGTCTTTGCCGTCTGCCACTGTAGGCAAACTGACCAAATGGGTCAGCTCCCAGGAAGCACAGCTGGATGCCACGTGTCTTCTTTGCCGTCCGTGGCAGACGGCAAAGAGCCCATTGCCGTCGGTGGCAGACGGCAAAGAGCCTGCATATTGGCTCTTTTATCTGTTTTTTATTAAATCCAACAATTTTCATCACAAATATATATGACATATATAGATATATTTCAAAAGGCCATTACAGAGAAAACATATAAGATATCCAACACATAACTTCATCATCCAACCATATATATTACATTCATAGTTCCATCATACATAACAAGTTCAACATAGAGGCATCCAACCATATATATTACAATAGTTTCATCCAACGATACATGCATAGTTCAACGATACAAAAGAAACAGAGAAAGGGATAAGGAGCACTCCATCTATGAAAGCTTTCGTCAAGTGAATGAAATCTGCAAAATGAAAAATAAGAAAGTTAGAACAAGAAGAGTAGAACAAGAAGAAGAGTAGAACAAGAAGAGTAGAACAAGAAGAGAAGAACAAGAAGAAGAGTAGAACAAGAAGAGTATGTCATTTATGAGCTAACTTACGTGAAATGGATCATATATGAGCTAACTAAGTAGAAATGGGTCGTTTAAGAGCTAGCTAAGGTGAAATGGATCATTTATGAGCTAACTTAGTTGAAATGGGTCGTTTATGAGCTAACTAAGGTCAAATGGATCGTTTTTGAGGTAACTAAGGTGAAATGGATCGTTTTTAGCTAACTTAGGTGAAATGGATCATTTATGAGCTAACTTAGTTGAAATGGATCGTTTTTGAGCTAACTTAGGTGAAATGGATCATTCATGAGCTAATTTAGTTGAAATGGATCTTTTTGAGCTAACTTAGGTGAAATGGATCATTTAAGAGCTAATTTAGGTGAAATGGATCGTTTTTTAGCTAACTTAGGTGAAATGGATCATTATGAGCTAACTTAATTGAAATGGATCATTTATGAGCTAACTAAGGTCAAATGGATCATTTAAGAGCTAATTTGGGTGAAATGGATCGTTTTTAGCTAACTTAGGTGAAATGGATCATTTATGAGCTAACTTAGTTGAAATGGATCGTTTTTGAGCTAACTTAGGTGAAATGGATCATTTATGAGCTAATTTAGTTGAAATGGATCTTTTTGAGCTAACTTAGGTGAAATGGATCATTTAAGAGCTAATTTAGGTGAAATGGATCGTTTTTTAGCTAACTTGGTGAAATGGATCGTTTATGAGCTAAATTAGTTGAAATGGATCGTTTATGAGATAACCTAGGTAAGATTGGTCATTTTGGAGTTAACCTAGGTGAAATGGGTCATTTTAAAGCTAACATAGGTAAAATGGATCATATAGGAGCTAATCTAGGTAAAATGGGTCATTTTTGAGCTAACTTGGATGAACTGGATCATTTATAAGCTAACCTAGGTAAAATTGGTCATTTTAGAGCTAACTTAGGTAAAATGGATCGTCTATGAGCTAACTAAGCTAATTATGCAATTTTGGACATAAGTAAGCTAAGTACAGATCGTTTTAGAGCTAACTTAGGTAAAATGGATGGTTTTGGAGGTCAGTAAGCTTATTAAGTCATTTTGGAGGTGAAGAAGCTAAGTCTAGGTCATTATGGTAAGCATTGGAGGAAATAAAGCTAAGTCTAGGTCTTTATGCATGTGTTAAGCAAAACACTAGATAAACTTACCAAGATCCAGGAGGTGTAGGAGCGGGGTGGCTCGTGTCGGTAGCTGGAGAAGGATCGTGCGATGCTTGTCTGGAGTTACGCTGCACCAAAGATCATTTCCAATATCTTGTTAGCATGATGACACTCAAATGTTAAGACTAGCAAGTAATGTCCATTCAAATAAAACTCACTGTGGTCCCAGGAGCAATCACTGGCATCGGCGGAGCGGTCTGACCTGTCTTCTCGCACACAGACTGCACATTTGGTTTTGACGACTCAGTCATACTAGTTACTAATGAGACAAACACTACATGAATGTTTTGGCTAATCTGCAGAAGAAACTTACCACAAGGAGCTCGTACATGGCCCTTGCCTGCATGTCATTCCGTGCCCTCTCCTCCTCCATCATCTTTGTCGTCCTCTCCTCCAACTCCCGCTGCCTCTCCGCCGCCTCCGCCAGAAGTTTCTCCGTTCTATCTCTCTCACTCTGTATAGCAGACTGCAACACCACTCACATGACCATTTGTAATCATTGATGGAAGCGCACACAATGTAATGGAGAAAGATAAATGAGTACGTATCACTAACCTTGATGGCGAGTTGCACTGGCCGTTCACGAGGCCTTATCTCAGGAGCGGAACTCGACTGGCGCGCCTTGATCTCCGGGAGAGTGATAGGACAATGGATAAGTCCATCTCCAATGGCTATGGAGCCATGGGACCTCCCGCCACCAGATATCATCAATAGCTCTGGATCAATGGGACCCTGGCTCGGGTTAAAGTCCTCCCCTTTCCTCGCCTTCCCCTCATCTCTATATCTCACGAGCTTGTTGTGGGAGGAGATGTTGGTGAAGTTGTTTGCATCATCGAGGTCAGACTGAGAGAAAGCCTTGAATTTCTTGAAAGAGGCAGTGTGGGCCATGGCATACAGGTCGTACACCTCTGGCACCTTATCCGCCTTATTGTAGCGTGCCTGAAAGAGAGAAACAATGAAAATTAGTAATTAAAGGGCTCAAGCTAGCATGATGAATGAATTGCATGAATCATGAAGCAAACCACATACCCAGTTGCGCCCGAACTGATATAAGTTGGAGCTGCCTTGATGGTGTGGCACACCTTCCATTTGGGCACGTTTGTCCTTGGCCTCGTTGTGGAGGGCTAGCCATTGTTTTGAGCACCACTCATTGACCAACACCTCCCAACAATCCATCCGATCCGCACACCATCTCGGAGGCGCCTAAGTTAGCAAATAGAAACTTGAGCGCTATGGCTAAGAATTACTAAATGAAGGAACTTAAGTAGAGAAGGCCTTAAGAATTACCTTCATGTACTGCTCCTTACTCAGGAACTTATCGCGGCACGCCGGCTTGGTCTTCTTGATACCACGCAAGGCGTAGTAGTCTCGAACAGCCTGCACCCGAGCCTCGTGCCGTAAGTTCTAGAGTAGGCGCTTGCAGACGTTCTCGATAACATGTGCCGCGTCCTCCTCGTATCCCTCCTCACACCTGCAGAATGTCTGCAATCAAATGAGACAATATTGATTAGTACAATTAATAACTAGCTAGTTGAAGATTTTTAAATGTGTAAAGGAGAAATTACCCAAAACTTTCTGATCACCATGTCTGCCCTCGTGTCGCACATGACACCGTCGATAATCTCATCCGGCGGGGCCGGGGCAGCCACGTAGTGCTCCCAGCTCAATCCAAGCTCTGGAAGCCGACCCTCACCAGGCAACGTGACAAACCCCGGGAAGTTTTGCCGGCAAAGAACTCCAAGGACGGAGTTGGGCCGGCGGACACTATGATGGTGGTCCCAACCCCTGCAGCATGACAAGGCCAACGCATTAGTTATTTGAAAAAACGTGAATGCACAAGGTACAAAAATATTAAATGCACTTACTTACCTCTCCCCATCAGGGAAAATCAACCACCTCTGCTCGCGGGTCACCGGCACGGACGGGAGCCGTGTAGCACCACGCTGGTAGACGGTGCCCCCTCCTCCTCAAGATCAGTCGGCTCCCCGCCATCATCAGCATGGCCACTCGGCTCCTCGGGCTGATCCGGCCAGGTACCCCATCCGGACGTGTGCTCCTCCGGGGTCACGTGGGCCGAACTCTCGTGGGCCGAAGGCCAGTCGACCGGAGGCTCGTGGGCCCAAGACCCATGGACCGGAGGCTCGTGGACCGGAGTCCGTGTAGCCTCCTCCTCGGACGAGTCCACCCTAGCAGTCACGTGCTCGGGTGAAATAGCCGGGGGTGGCGGCGAGGAAGGCGCCGTAGCAGTCACCCTACCTCCTCTCCCACGACCACGTGCCCCACCTCCTCTCTTCCTACCTCGAGCTCGTCCCCTGCTGGGCACCGCGGTCGACGAAGAAGGGCCCGGCGGTGTGGCCATACTGTCCAGCAACGCTCGGCGGAGAGGTGCGTCTGGAATGGAAGACCTCAGACCACGCTCTCGACCAGCGCCCACCATCTTTCAACACCTGCCATGACAAACAGTAAACGAAATTAGTACAACATAAAAAAAGACCGACATGAATAATAATATGTGTATCACTTAAGTGTATCATCATCAAGTACAACATAAAAAAATGTAATACCTGGCACTACTAATAATCTCGATCAGTATCATCAATAAATGCATAATCATCATCATCACTATAATCAATGACGGGCTCATAGGGTTCATTGGCATCAACATGTGCAAGGCCACCTTGACGTAATCGGTCAAGCATTGACAGGTCATCCACAGCAGTAACCTCTTCTTGTTCCGGCTCTTCTTGTTCCTCCTCTGGGGTGATGTCGGATTCATTGTCGCTGTCTACTTCAATGTTTTGGGGTGAAGTATAGCGGTTCTTGAAACGCTTTTTGGAAAGACGTGTCTCTTGGAAGAATTATCCTTCATATGTGTCTGGGTTAATGTGAGGTTCATAATCCTCTTCCTTTGGGGGAGAAAGTCTAGCACGGGGCGGCACTTCATAAATGACATCCCAACCTTTCAGATTTGGATTAGTTTGGCAGGCCCACGGTAGATAGAATACTTGGGTCGCCTGTTGAGCCATAATATAGACATCAGGAACATCTAAATGAGTGCTTTGGTTGATTTCAACTAGCCCTCTATGTTCATGAGTCCTTCTAGTCTCCTTCGGCTGAAACCAATAACATTTGAAGACTACGACATTCGGTGGGTTTTCACCATAGAACAGAAGTTCATAAATTGCTTCAACTCTCCCATAATACTCGGTACCTCCTTCGCCGATAACAGATACACAACAATTTGTAGACTTTCGGTCGGCCATAGATAGCTCTTTGCCATAGGTACAAAAGCGATACCCGTTGATGTCGTACTTGTCAAATGAACGGACCTTATAGTCAAAACCATTAGCAACTTGTCTCAATTCGGCGTCCATAGACTCTGAATTAGCCTACAAGTTTAATATGAAAGGATTGTTGCATTATGCACAAATTAGCGAATGAAATGAAATTGTCTAATAGAAATTACCGTTTGTTTGAACCAAGAGATGAAACCGGGATAGCCACCTCCTTGCTTTGCGAGAAGCTCATACTCTTCGACAGAATCCTTTTGGATCTCCACTCCATACGAGAATATGGTGACGTATCGACTGTATGACATATCCAGGAATAAGAGTAGTTCAAAGGAAATAGAAGTTGCGAAACAATGTACCGAGAACTTACTCGATGTACGGCCGCACTTCTATCAGGTTGTTGAAGATATACAACGAAATGGTCCGCCATTCTTCGTTATCCAAAGATACTGGATGTGAAACACTAGCTGATGCGAGATTCCCTTTGAATAGGCTGAGGTTGGATCCACCCTTTTTAGGCTCGTCAGCATTGTACCGAGGCTTCGGATTATGCAAATGACGATTTTTGGCTTCGTAGTGCGCTGTTACGAAGTTTGCCGCCTCCTCTGTGATGAATGCCTCAGCCATCGATGCTTCAATTCTACGTTTATTTTTACATTTTTCTCGAAGCGTCTTCTGCATCCTCTCAGTTGGGTAGCACCAACGATTTTGCACGGGCCCTCCCAATCTTGCCTCGGTTGGGAGATGCAAAATCAAATGCTTCATTGGATTAAAGAAGCCCGGTGGAAAGATCTTCTCTAACTTGCAGATCAACTCCGGTGCCAACTCTTCCATTTCTTCTAGCACGCCAGGCGATAGTTCTTTCGCACAAAGAACACGGAAGAAATAGCTGAGTTCTGCCAGTACTAGCCATTCATCCTCAGGGATGAAGCCACGCAACATCACCGGCATTACCCGCTCAATCCATATGTGCCAATCATGACTCTTGAGACCAAATATCTTCAGTTTATCAAGATTCGCTCCCCTCTTTAGATTCGCTGCATACCCATCGGGGAACATCAACTGCTGTTGCACCCACAAGAGAATTTCCCTCATAGCTGGCCTTCCAAGATTGAACCATGCCTTTGGCTTCGTCTAGTTCTGCTTTCCTTTCGGTTCTTTCATGTTTTGTAACGGCCTATCACATAGCGCCTCCAGATTGACTCTAGCCTTAGTATTATCCTTTGACTTCCCATCTATGCCGAACAATGTACCAAAAAGTGCCTCGGCGATATTCTTCTCAGTGTGCATCACGTCGATGTTGTGTGGGCAAAGGAGGTCTTTGAAGTAAGGCAGATCCCATAAGCATGTTTTGTGAGTCCACGCGTGCTTAGTATTATACCCCTTGAAGTACCCTGGACGTTGTGGATCTGGCTCGAGAGCATTTAACTGATCCAGGGTCTGTTGGCCTGTCAATGCAGGTGGTGCAGAGCCCTGATGAAGTTCTTCTTGTCTTTCCTGAACTTATGGCGAGGATCCAGGAACTGTCTATGCATGTCGAAGCAAGAAAACTTGCGACCGGCCTGAAGCCAACGAAACTCAAGAGCTCCCTTGCATGTGGGGCACGGGAACCTTCCATGCACACACCAGCCAACGAATAGCGCATACGCCGGCAAGTCATGCGTCGAGTACATGTACCAGACAAGCATTATGAAGTTCCGTTTGCTAAAGGCGTCGTATGTCTTGAACCCATTATCCCAGGCTTCTTGCAATTCATCCTTAAGCGGCTGCATGTACACATTCATATTTTTGCCCGGATAGTTGGGTCCTGGAATTATCAACGTCAGGAAAATGTTCTTTCTTTGGATAATCTGTCCGGGGGGGAGATTGAGTGGAAAGACAAATACGGGCCAACAACTGTATTGGGCTGCCGTCATACCAAATACACTGAACCCATTCGTGCTGATGCCGACTCGAGGATGCCTCCGATCTGCCGCTTTGTCAGCATGTAATTCATCAAACTTTTTCCACGCAACACCATCCGATGTGTGTACCATCATCAGATTCCCATCTGCATCTAGTTTGGTTCTTTTGCCTGTTTTGTGACATGTCATCTGTCTGGCCATCTCTTCGACCATGGAAAGACGTTGAAGTCTTGGTACGATTGGCATATACCGAAGAACACTAACGGGGATTTTGGTCTGTGTCTTCTCACCCATACCGTTGTCTACCACAATATACCTGGAAGACTTGCAAATGGGACAATAGTTCAAGTCCGCATAGTCAAGCCTAAATAAGGCACATCCTTTCTCACAGGCATGTATCTTCTCATAGGGCATCTTCAGTGCACGGAGGATTTTGTCCGACTGGTACAGGTTTGCAGGCATTACATGGCCTTTGGGTAGAAAGCGTCCAAATACTGTCATAATTGCGTCATAGCATTCTCTGCCCAAGTTGAACTGAGCCTTCAGAGCCATTACTTGTGAGATGGCATCCAACTGACAAAGCTCAGTGTGCTCGTGGAGCGGACGTTTTGAAGACTCCAACATTTCATTGAAGGCCTTTGCAGATTACTCCATCTCCTCGTCCGAATCCCGAGCATCATCATAGCTTTGCACCATGTTTTCCATCCCGGTACCATGCTCGTCGATGCAACGACGATCCACCTCAGCTCGGTCACGTTGGGCAGACTCACCATGAAATGTCCACACTGTATAATCGGGCGTAAAACCACTCTTCTGCAGGTGTTTGCCCATTTCAGCCTCTGTCTTCTTTTCCCAATTGCCGCACCGGAAACAGGGGCACCAGGTTTTCTTTTGGCCATTTGCAAATGCGGCTTGCACAAACCCCTTAGTTTTTGTGAACCATTCAGCGCTCCATTTGTCCTGACCAGTGTGACCGGTATACATCCAAGCACGGTCACTCATCTTGACTTTCAGAGCTACTAGACACACAACAATTATATATGTAATTCACCATGTATATATTCATCAGTTGATCTACTTTGTCAGTTTTATTACGTCCATGCAACCTACACTCTAATAGGTAATGATAGGTCCTAATCCCACCCGTGTATGTGTAGATTGGGTTTATTTTCCCATGCTATGCTCCGGATCCGACGCAAAATTTCGGCAGCACCTCCCCGCTGTTCTCCTAATACACGTCTCTGCAATAAACAGAGAGGATGTGTACCCGGAGAACAACAGGGGAGGCACTGACGAAATATATGTGTCGGATCCGGAGCAAAGCATATGGGAAAACGAACCCAATCTACACATACTCGGGCTGTCCATGGATAGCGTTGGACTATTCGAAAGAATCAAGGTTATAAATATGCAAATGCATGCATATTTATAACTATGACGCTTTCGAACGGGAGACACATATTGGTTACGCATACTGATGATTCAAGACACATATATAGCTAGCTATCAAGTTTCATCGGAATAGATCAAATAATTAATGGGGGAGGAGGACTTGTCATTTGTGCTCACCCACGAACGAAGGGGCAGAGCTCGTCAAACGCACGGCGAGGTCGTCGAACACCAAACCTCGCAGCGATGAAACAAATGCACATTTAAAACTACACGATCAACACAATTATATATGATGTTTTTCATAACAAAATCGAAAAATATATGACCTAACTAATAATTCACAAATATATGACCCCGTCGGCCTCTGGAAGGCCAAAGAACACCTTTTCGGGAGGTGTCGGTGGTCGGGGTGTCCTGTCGGTGTCGGGGTGCCGTGTCGGGGTCGGGGTGCTGTTTCGGGGTTCGGGGGGTCGGGGTGTCGTGTCGATGTCGGGGTAGTGCCGTGTGGGTGGTGTCGGGGTGTTGTTTCGGGGTCGGGGTGTGGTGTCGGGGTCAGGGTGTCGGGGTGTCAGGGTCGGGGTCGGGGTGTCGGGTCAGGCTTGGACTGTCGGGGTGTCGGGGTCGGGGTCTTCTTCTTCCTCCTCCTTTCCTTTTTCCTCTTCTTCTTCTCCTTTCCTTTTCTTCTTCTTCCTCTTCTTCCTTTTCTTCCTTTTCTTCCTTTTTTTCCTTCTTCTCCTTCTTCTTCTTCTTCTTCTTCCTCCTCCTCCTTTCCTTTTTCCTCTTTCTTCTTCTCCCTCCTCTCCCTTTTTTTCTTCTTCTTCCTCTTCTTTCTTTTTTCTTCTCCTCCTCCTCTTCTTCTTCCTTTTCCTTTTTCCTCTTCTTCTTCTCCTCCTCTCCTGTTTTTTTCTTCTTCTTCTTTTTCTTTCCTAAAACTGAACTAAACCTAAAACTAAACCTAAATCTAATCTAAACATAAACCTAAAACTAAAAAACAGAAAAGGAAAAAACTAAATCTAAACCTAAAACTAAACTAAGACTAAACCTAAACCTAAAACTAAAACCTAAAAACTAAAAACTGAAACTAAATCTAAACTAAACATAAACCTAAAACTAAAAAACAGAAAAAAGGAAAAACAGAGGGAGAGGTAGAGCTCACCTGGGCCGGTGGAGGAGGTGGCCGATGGAGGGGGGGCGGGGCGCCGGGGCGGCGGCGCGCGGGGGGGGCGGGCGGGGGGGCGGGGGGGGGGGGCGGGGCGGCGGGGGCGACGAGGGGGGCCGGTGGGGGGGGGGGGGCGGCGGCGCCGGCCGGGGCGGTGGGGCGCGGGGGGGCGGGGCGGCGGCGGCGAGTGGTGGTGGCGGCGGCGCGCGTATGGGAGCAGGGAGAGAAACAGAGAGAGAGAGAGAGGGCGCGGGGTGGGGGGCGCGCCGTTAGATATGTTAAATCTTTGCCGTCCGCCCCCTTTGCCGTCCGCTTATTTGCTCTTTGCCGTCTGCTAGCCGTTAGTGGGGCCCCTCCCTCTTTACCGTCTGCTAGCCGACGGCAAAGAATCTTTGCCGTTCGGTCGCTCTTTGCCGTCCGCTAGCGGACGGAAAAGAACTGGCTGATGGCAAAGGCTTTCTTTGCCATCAGCCAGTTCTTTGCCGTCTGCTTTTGGGTAGCTGATGGCAAAGAGCTTCTTTGCCGTCTGCTAGCAGACGGCAAAGAGCTGGAAGATGGCAAAGTAGCTGATTCCAGTACTGGTTGGATCAATGAACAATCACACACGACATCCTCTTGAAAACTGTTTGCGTTAGGCCACCTTGCACAAACATTTACCACATAAAAGTGTGTGTGATGGACAACCTTTGCTACACAGTTTCTTTTATGCAACATATGTGATGCATTCAATAACGTAAACGGTAAAATTGTTAATATCGTGTGCAATGGCAATGCTATCACAAATGATTTAATGGGGAAAATTGTGTGTGATGCACCTGCGAACGGAAATGTTTCCCTTGGAGTGACTATGTGGGATGTATATACGAACGGAAATGTACTTCTTGGATTAACTGTGTGGGATGTACATACTAATGAAACGTATTCCTTGGATAGACTATGTGGAATGTACATACGAATGGAAATGTTTAGCTGGGACAAACTGTGTGGGATGTACCTACAACCGGAAATAATTTGGCCTGCATAATTTTGTTTTCTCGCACAACTTTACATATAACCTTATTTGATCGCTTGTCGATCGCACACGACCTCACTTTGCCGAGCGTGTGTGACCGGAGGGTCTATCCCCGGCGGTTTGTGGGCCATGTGTAATATCCCAAATTTTCAATTTGGAATGTTATACATTAGGTCATCATGCATATCATATTTTATTTTGCTTTTGGTTTTGATCCTAGAAAATCCTAAGCAACTCAAGGACCCACGGAGAGAGTTGGGGATTTCGTTATTTACATATTTGAGTTTTCTCAAATTATGTAAACAGGATCATTTGATTTTATTTATTTTATCATCAATTATTTCTATTACAAAAATATGAGAGAGGGAATAAAATGACTTTCCCAAAATATAGAAATATTGAGGATTTAATAAAAAAATCAAATAAGTTTTATTTCGGAGTTTTTCGGTATTTTTATTTGAATTTAGGAAAAATGCGCGTTTTTCAAAGTTGTAGTTTGGGCCCAGATAAATGTTCACTTTATCGGGCTTGATTTTAGGAACCCGGCAAAATTTATTTCGTGATTTTTGGAGTCCGTTTAGTATTTCTTTTTATTTTTCTTCCGAGCGGATTTATAAAAAAAACGCGAACCGACTACGGGCCGTATTCGGCCTGGACTCCGCCGGCTAAGGCTATAAAAGCCGCCGCCCCGGGGCCCGAAAGCCCAGCCGCCGCCGCCACCTAAACCCTAACCCTAGTCCCGCCCGCCCGCCCGCCGCCCGCCCCGCCGGAGTTGCGCGCCTTTCGAGGTTCGCCGCCGCCTCGTTTTCCGTGCAGTTTTTAAAAAAATTCTGTTCGTCGTTTGTCTTTTTCGTCGGATTTTTCCGCGGTTATTTTCTGATCGCGATTTCTGATCCGATTTTCGTTTTAGTATAACTTTTCGCTCGTTTATCGGAATCAGGCGATTCAAGCGCCTGGAGTTTCGTCTCGAAACCCTCTTTCCGAATAATCAACTTAAACAAGTTTTTGCTACTGTAAAATTTGCCCTAGATCCAGATTACTAGAACGAAGTTGTTTTCTTTCGCCGTTTGATTTCTTTTGCTTCGTTCGATTTGATTCTTTTTGCCAACCAGGGTTCTTAAGTTGAACTTTCTGGTTAGATTCTATTTGAGTTTTACCTGTGCATTAGATGAGTACTTATTGTATGCTTGTTGTTTGTCTGTGATAGAATACCCGGAGTGCGCCGCTTGTTACTTTGAATCTCTAGGTTTCGCGGATCATCAGCAAGGCAAGTAACACTTTGATCATACCTTTTTCTACAACCCAGTTTTATTGCATTAGATCAATCCTCACACATTGCATGATTAGGATCTAATTAAATTGTGGGATGGGAAGTAGATGAGGTAGTACCTATTACCTGTTTATTACCAAACCTTTGGGAGTTACTTCTACGTTGCTTGTTATGCCATGCTATGCTCGTAGACGTGGATTGGGTGAGTGATATCCATGAAAGATGTGAGATTTTATAATTAAAGGTTTATCTAAGGTGGCCACATAACACACATCTGGGTGGATTGAGGCACCTGGGGTATCCAGGACTTGCCTGTTTTTCTTTTGGACCACCACCCAGGCCCAAAGGGATCATGAGATTATTCATACTAGAAACTTCCGTGTGCAGCCACAAGCTATTATGGGCTCTAGCATAGTTGACTAAGTCGTGTGAACTCTTACAGTGGTAGACTAGCAGATGTAGGGGTTGTAGGTGGTACAGTCTACCCATCGTAAGGTGCAAACACTTCTGAAAGACTATGTCTCGGTCATCCGTTTCTCAAACACCCTATAGTGCGAGAAACCAAACGGAGGCGATCGAGTCTTGTGGGGGAAAGTGCGCAAACCTCTGTAGAGTGTATAAACTAATTAGGGTTAGCCGTGTCCCCGGTTATGGACATCTTGAGTATCTAGTACCTGGATTTTCATGTGAATCTCAACATGTTACTCTAAATTAATTTTGATGGGTTTCAATGATGTTACTTAATTGGGATTGAGAATGCTGTCAACCATTCTGAATGTTTAACAACCACCATGATAGTAATTAATTTTATTCCTTTGAAGTAGGGAAAAATTGGCTTTACGCAAAAACTGTAACCATAGAGCTTTCCACCAGCCAAATATGCATATAGTATAGCTGTTGCATTTCATTACTCTCTATGTGTTACCTTGCCATATTTCCATGTGCTGACCCGTTTTCGGGCTGCAACGTTAAATGTTGGCAGACTTTTCAGACGACGATTAAGGAGTTTTAGGTCGTGGTTCTATACTCAGTGATGCTTGGAGTTGATGGACTCAACTATCTTCCAAGCCTTCCGCTGTTATCGTTATCTAGATGGCCTTAAGCCATATTTTATTGTAATAAGTTCTCTTTTGAGACACTCGATGTAATAAGTGTGTGATTGCTACTCTGCTATAAATCCTCCTCCGAGTACTGTGTGGTGTCAGCATTACTGATCCAGGGATGACACCGGAGCACAGAGATCAGACTGTTTGAGGTCTGGTCGCTACAGAGATGGTATCAGAGCACACGCTGACTGTAGGACACGACCACTAAGCTAAAGACCTAGATCACTACTCATTCTCTTCTCTTCTGACTCCTCATCTTTTCTACTCTTTAGGATGGCGGATGCAAGGAACAAGTTCACCCAACCGGATGAAGATACACCCTTTGGACGCCACTTGAAGGAAGTCACTAGATACGTGAACATAGGAATACCAAGCTTCACGGGAACCTACAACGCCACTTTACCTGAAGAAGAGCGCTGGATGATTCAAGTTCAAGTTCTAGGAAGGACGTTCATGCCAGTTACTGAGCCCATAGAGTTTTCTTTTGATGCACCAACTTGGAGTCTAGGAAAGAGTATGGTAGCTCACATCGCCATGGGATGCATTGGAGAAGTCTACCGCAAGGATCTCAAGGATACTATCTACCAGATTTGTGGGCGCCGAGATGAACATTGGGAGATGATCAGCTCCAGGAAGGATAGATCAATTGCAGCTTTTATTCAGGAGTTAAACCAGCACATTCGACGACAGGAGAATCACATGTGCGCCGACATGATAGATCTGAAGAAGGCTAAGACTAGAATCAAGGAACTGGAGGAAGAACTCAAGGCTACACGCGAAGGTTATGAAGAAGAAATTGAAGTATTGGTGGAGAAGAATGACGACCTGATCAAGAAGATTGGCATATTTATGGGAGGCCCGACACCAGTAGATGAAGACGAAGAACCCAAGGAGATTAGCCCGGAGGACAACATCATCATTGACGGCACCGACTCGGAACAAGATAGTAGCGATGATGACTATGTTGATGAAGCAGGAGCGGATATCATGGAGTCTACAACCGTAGAATATTTCTAGTAGACCACCTCATAAGTAGTAGTAGTCCACCATGTAAATATAGTAGTCCGAGCACTTTTGTGATAGTTAGATCGATTGTATGTCTTGTTTGATTGATTGAAGTGAATTGTGTGCTTTTGCCTCATGTGCATATGGGTAGTGTTTTCCCTTTAGACCCCCTCTATTCTTACATCTCATCTTTTCTAAACCCTCAGATGCCTCCGAGACGTGACCTCGGATTTGCCTTTCCGCCGGAGCTCACCCAGTTGATCCAGAAGCAGAACACCCTGATGCAGTTGCTAGTTTAGAATCAGAATCAGGGGAACAACAACAACAACCCACCACCACCACCACCTGTTGACCACTTAGCCCATTTTCTTAGGCTGAATCCGCCGGTGTTTTCCAGTAGCACCGAGCAGATAGTAGCAGACGATTGGCTCCGCAAGATATCTAGGGAGTTGACCACAGCAGGATGCACAGATGTGCAGAAGGTGAAGTTTGCCGCACATCAGTTAGAAGGACCCGCAGCATCTTGGTGGGAGAATTTCACAGCCACCTTCCCAGTCGACACTGTCACATGGGACCAGTTTCAGCAAGCTTTTCATACTGCCCATGTTTCAGCAGGAGCAATGGCCATGAAGAAGCGTGAGTTTCGTAAATTGCGCCAAGGAGGACGGACAGTTGGCCAGTATGTGGAGGAGTTTAGTAAGCTAGCACGTTATGCCCCAAATGACGTTGCTACACATGCAGCTAAGCAGGAGAAATTCCTGGAAGGACTGAATGATGAGTTGAGTATGCAGTTGATGGTAGCCACCTTCAACAACTACCAGGAGTTGGTAGATCATGCTCTTATGATTGAAGGGAAGCAGCAGCAAATTGAGAACCGCAAGAGGAAGTATGGACAAGGAAAGTATAATTCAGGAGCTCAGCAGAAGCCTCGTTTTACCCCCAGACCAGGAGGACATTTTCAGCATACCCATGGAGTAGGTAGCTCGCACAATCACAATGGCACCAAGAATGGTAATGGGAATGGAGGAAGTAATGGACAGAACCGCAGCACCCCATCGACCCCGGCCAAGAAGGATTTGAGCCACGTCACTTGCTATAAGTGTTTGAAGTCAGGACATTATGCAAATGACTGTCCTGAAGGACAAAACGGAAATGGAAGTTCTGGAAAGAAGCCGAACCCTTTCAATAGGGGACAGGTGAACCACGTTAATGTGGAGGAAGTTGAAGCTCAGCCCGATGCAGTAATAGGTAAGTTTTTGGTTAAGTCATTTACTGCACTCGTTCTTTTTGATACTGGTGCATCGCATTCATACATCTCAAGGGGATTTGTGGATAAGTATAACCTACCAACCCAAGCCCTTAGGTCACCCATATTAGTAACCTCGCCAGGAGCAGAGTATGTGGCAAGTCTATGGTGTGATCGGTTACCATTAAGGATTGGTAACTATGTTTTTCCCTCAGACCTAATAGTATTGGAATCTCAAGGATTGGATGTGATATTAGGCATGGATTGTTTATCAAAGTATAAAGGGAATATTGAGTGTGCTAGTAAGTCAATTTTGCTTACCACACCAGAAGGGAGAAGGATCAAGTATGTATCCCGGCATGTACCAAAAAGGACACAAGTGAATTGCCTAACAGGAGTTGTGCAGGAGGAAGTACCAGTGGTATAGGATTTTCCAGATGTATTTCCCGAAGAGTTGCCAGGCATGCCACCGGATAGAGACATTGAGTTTTTGATTGAGCTTTTGCCAGGCACTGGGCCAATATCGAAGAGACCATATAGGATGCCAGCAAAAGATTTGGTGGAAATTAAGAAGCAGATTAAGGAGTTACTGGATAAGGGATATATTCGCCCAAGTTCTTCGCTGTGGGGATCACCAGTACTTCTAGTGGAAAAGAAGGATGGATCGTTAAGGATGGTTGTTGACTATCGAGGATTGAACGAAGTAACGATCAAGAACAAGTACCCACTACCAATGATCAATGATCTGTTTGATCGATTGCAAGGAGCTCAAGTGTTTTCCAAGATCGACTTGCGATCAGGATACCACCAGTTGAAGATTCGAGAACAGGATATTCCTAAGACAGCATTCACCACAAGATATGGACTATATGAGTATACCGTTATGTCATTTGGACTGACTAACGCACCTGCCTATTTTATGAACATGATGAACAAAGTGTTTATGGAATTTTTGGATAAGTTCGTCGTAGTGTTCATTGATGATATCCTGGTTTATTCGAAGAATGAAGATGAGCATAAGGAGCATTTGCGTTTGGTACTTGGAAAGCTCAGAGAACATCAGTTATATGCCAAATTCAGCAAATGTGAGTTTTGGTTGAAGGAAGTAGGATTCCTCGGACATGTTATATTTGGAGAAGGTATAGCAGTAGATCCTGCTAAAGTTGAAACCGTGACCAAGTGGGAAGCACCAACAACAGTTGGAGAGATCCGGAGTTTTCTTGGACTCGCAGGATACTACCGGAGATTTATTGAGAATTTCTCAAAGGTTTCAAAGCCTATGACGGAGTTGCTGAAGAAGGATGCTAAGTTCAAATGGACCGAGGAGTGTGAGGCAAGTTTCCAGGATTTGAAGAAACGTTTGGTGACCTCACCAGTGTTGATTTTGCCAGATCAAACCAAGGATTATGAGGTGTATTGCGACGCTTCACGTCGAGGACTTGGAGCAGTGCTTATGCTGGAAGGGAGAGTTGTTTCGTATTCTTCACGACAACTGAAGCCCCACGAATTGAATTACACTACGCATGATTTGGAGTTAGCAGCCGTAGTGCATGCATTGAAGACATGGAGACATTCCCTCATTGGAAATCATTGTGAGGTGTACACGGATCATAAGAGTTTGAAGTACATTTTCACGCAGAAGGAGTTGAATCTCAGACAAAGGATATGGTTGGAGCTTATCAAGGATTATGATATGAAATTGCATTATCATCCCGGGAAGGCTAATGTAGTAGCTGATGCATTAAGCCGCAAGAGCCATGTAAATACACTAATGACGGGAGTAAGACCCAAGGAGTTAGCAGAAAATCTTTGTGAACTATGTGTGGAAATAGTTACGAGAGGCTATGTAGTAGCACTAGAGATTCAGTCAACTTTGATGGATAGAATCAGAGACGCTCAGAAAACGGACAAAGAGATTGCCGCCATAAAGGAGAAACTGAGCAAAGGAAAAGCTAAAGGATTTCGTGAGGATGAGCACGACACCCTATGGTTTGAAGACCGTGTTTACGTGCCCAATGACCCGGAGGTCAAAAAGTTGATTCTGCGAGAGGCACATGACTCACCGTATTCGATTCACCCAGGAAGTACCAAGATGTATTTGGATTTGAAGGATATTTTCTGGTGGACCGGAATGAAAAAGGATATTGCGGAGTATGTAGCAGTTTGTGATGTATGCCAGAGAGTAAAGGCAGAGCATCAGAAGCCAGCAGGATTGTTGCAACCATTGCCGATACCCGAATGGAAGTGGGATAAACTAGGTATGGATTTTATCACGGGATTGCCAAGGACTCACTCAGGCTATGACTCGATTTGGGTTGTAGTTGATCGATTGACGAAGGTAGCACATTTCATCCCAGTAAAGACCACTTACACTAGTGCTAAGTTGGCAAAGATATACATGACCAGGATCGTATGTTTGCATGGAGTTCCGAGGAGCATCGTATCGGATAGAGGAACCCAGTTTACCTCAAAGTTCTGGAAGCAGTTGCATGAGACTTTGGGTACCAGGTTAGAATTTAGTACAGCTTTTCACCCGCAGACAGATGGACAGACTGAGAGAGTCAATCAGATTTTGGAGGATGTGCTGAGAGCTTGTGCGCTAGATTATGGATCTAGTTGGGACGATAATTTGCCATATGCAGAGTTTTCTTACAATAATAGCTATCAGACCAGTTTGAAGATGGCACCTTTCGAGGCTTTGTACGGAAGGAGGTGCAGGACACCGTTGTCATGGGACGAAGTTGGAGACCGCCAGTTGTTTGGACCAGATCTGATCAAAGAGTCTGAACAGAAAGTGAAGTTGATTCGCGATAGGCTCAAGGTAGCCCAGTCCAGGCAGAAGAGCTACGCAGATTCTAAACGCAAGGAGACAGTTTACGAAGTTGGAGATAGAGCTTATCTTTGAGTATCCCCACTTCGAGGGATTAAGCACTTTGGAGTTAAGGGGAAGTTAGCGCCACGATTTGTAGGACCATATCGAGTTTTGGAGCATATGGGAGAAGTGGCCTACAAGTTGGAATTGCCAGAAGGATTGGCCAGAGTGCATAATGTGTTCCACGTTTCTTAGTTGAAGAAGTGTCACGCGGAGATGGCTGACATACCTTTGAGAGACACAGTGCCATTAGAAGCAATTTAGTTGGATAACAATTTGACCTATGAGGAGAAACCAGTCAAGATCCTCGAGTTTGCCAGCCGAGTTACTCGTAGCAAGGTTATCAAGTTTTGCAAAGTTCAGTGGAGCCACCACACGGAGGATGAAGCCACCTGGGAGCGAGAGGAAGATTTGCTCAAAGACCACCCTCACCTATTTTCTAGCCAACCCGAATCTCGAGGGCGAGATTCATCTTAAGGGGGGTAGGTTTGTAACATCCCAAATTTTCAATTTGGAATGTTATACATTAGGTCATCATGCATATCATATTTTATTTTGCTTTTGGTTTTGATCCTAGAAAATCCTAAGCAACTCAAGGATCCACGGAGAGAGTTGGGGATTTCGTTATTTACATATTTGAGTTTTCTCAAATTATGTAAACAGGATCATTTGATTTTATTTATTTTATCATCAATTATTTCTATTACAAAAATATGAGAGAGGGAATAAAATGACTTTCCCAAAATATAGAAATATTGAGGATTTAATAAAAAAATCAAATAAGTTTTATTTCGGAGTTTTTCGGTATTTTTATTTGAATTTAGGAAAAATGCGCGTTTTTCAAAGTTGTAGTTTGGGCCTAGATAAATGTTCACTTTATCGGGCTTGATTTTAGGAACCCGGCAAAATTTATTTCGTGATTTTTGGAGTCCGTTTAGTATTTATTTTTATTTTTCTTCCGAGCGGATTTATAAAAAAAACGCGTAACTGACTACGGGCCGTATTCGGCCTGGACTCCGCCGGCTAAGGCTATAAAAGCCGCCGCCCCGGGGCCTGAAAGCCCAGCCGCCGCCGCCACCTAAACCCTAACCCTAGCTCCAGCCGCCGCCGCCGCCGCCCGCCGGAGTTGCGCGCCTTTTGAGGTTCGCCGCTGCCTCGTTTTCCGTGCAGTTTTTTTAAAAAAAAATCTGTTCGTCGTTTGTCTTTTTTGTCGGATTTTCCGCGGTTATTTTCTGATCGCGATTTCTGATCCGATTTATATTTTAGTATAACTTTTCGCTCGTTTATCGGAATCAGGCGATTCAAGCGCCTGGAGTTTCGTCTCGAAACCCTCTTTCCGAATAATCAACTTAAACAAGTTTTAGCTACTGTAAAATTTGCCCTAGATCCAGATTACTGGAACGAAGTTGTTTTCTTTCGCCGTTTGATTTCTTTCGCTTCATTCGATTTGATTCTTTTTGCCAACCAGGGTTCTTAAGTATAACTTTCTGGTTAGATCTCTTATTTGAGTTTTACCTGTGCATTAGATGAGTACTTATTGTATGCTTGTTGTTTGTCTTCGATAGAATACCCGGAGTGCGCCGCCTGTTACTTCGAATCTCCAGGTTTCATGGATCATCGGAAAGGCAAGTAACACTTTGATCATACCTTTTCTGCAACCCAGTTTTATTGCATTAGATCAATCCTCACACATTGCATGATTAGGATCTAATTAAATCGTGGGATGGGAAGTAGATGAGGTAGTACCTATTACCTGTTTATTATCAAACCTTTGGGAGTTACTTCTACGTTTGCTTATATGCCATGCTATGCTAGTAGACGTGGATTGGGTGAGTGATATCCATGACAGATGTGAGATTGTTAATTAAGGGTTTATCTAAGGTGGCAACCTAACACACATCTGGGTGGATTGAGGCACCTGGGGTTACCAGGACTTGCCTGTTTTTCTTTGGACCGCCACCCAGGCTCAAAGGGATCATGAGATTATTCATACTAGAAACTTCGTGTGCAGCCACAAGCCATTATGGGCTCTGGCGTAGTTGACTAAGTTGTGCGAACTCTTACAGTGGTAGACTAGCAGATGTAGGGGATGTAGGTGGTACGGTCTACCCGATCGTAAGGTGCTAGCGCTTCTGAAAGACTATGTCTCGGTCATCCATCTTCTCAAACACCATGTAGTGCGAGAAAACAAACGGAGGCGATCGAGTCTTGTGGGGAAAAGTGCGCAAACCTCTGCAGAGTGTAATAAACTAATCATGGTTAGTCGTGTCCCCGGTTATGGACATCTTGAGTATCTAGTACCTGGATTTTCATGTGAATCTCAACATGTTACTCTAAATTAATTTTGATGGGTTTTAATGATGTTACTTTAATTGGGATTGAGAATGCTGTCAACCATTCTCAATGTTTCACAACCACCATGATAGTAATTAACTTTATTCCTTTGAAGTAGGGAAAAATTGGCTTTATGCAAAAACAGTAACCATAGAGCTTTCCACCAGCCAAATATGCATATAGTATAGCTGTTGCATTCCATTACTCTCTATGTGTTACCTTGCCAGCATATTCCATGTGCTGACCCGTTTTCGGGCTGCAACGTTAATGTTGCAGACTTTTCAGACGATGATTAAGGAGTTTTAGGTCGTGGTTCTATACTCAGTGATGCCGTTGGAGTTGATGGACTCACTTATCTTCCAAGCCTTCCGCTGTTATCGTTACTAGATGGCCTTAAGCCATATTTATTGTAATAAGTTCTCTTTTGAGACACTCGATGTAATAAGTGTGTGATTGCTACTCTGCTATAAATCCTCCGAGTACTATGTGGTGTCAGCATTACTGATCCAGGGATGACACCGGAGCACAGAGATCAGACTGTTTGATGTCTGGTCGCTACACCATGTGGGAAGGACCCCCTATCGCAGTCACTCACTTGGCGACGGTTCAAAACGCCATCGCTGAAAGGGGTTAAAAACCATTTTATAGCACCTCACTATACCAGTATATCTTGAGGGCCATCTTAAAAGAATTGAGCAAGATCCCCAGAGAATTAACACTGATGCACCTAGTCCTCCTAGTAATAAAAAGAAAAACAAAAGTGATAGGACTGAGAATCAAATGATATTTCTATTTCTGATGCTAGAACACAATCTAGTGATGAACATGATCCTAGTGATAATGTTAATGGTGATGTTCATGTTGATGCTCAACCTAGAAATGATAATGATGGGCAGATAGAACCTGTTGTTGATCTTGATAACCCACAACCAAAGAATAAAAGATATGATAAGAGAGACTTCGTTGCTAGGAAACATGGTAAAGAAAGAGGAACCATGGGTTCAGAAACCCATGCCCTTCCCCTCTAAACCATCCAATAAAAAACATGAGGAAGAATTTGAGCGCTTTGTTGAAATGCTTAGACATGTCTTTTTGCGCTTGCGTTTGACTCATATTTTGAAACTATCTCCTTATGCTAAGTATATGAAAGATATTATGACAAATAAAAGAAAGATATCGGAAGCTAAAATTTCCACCATGCTTGCTAATTATACATTTAAGGGTGGAATACCAAAGAAACTAGGAGATCCAGGAATACCAACTATACCATGCTCCATTAAAACAAACTATGTTAAAACCGCTTTATGTGATCTAGGAGCTGATGTTAGTGTTATGCCTTTCTCTTTGTATCACAGACTTGATTTGAATACGTTAACACCAACTGAAACCTCTATGCAAATGGCTAATAAATCAACTGCTATACCCACCGGTATTTGTGAGGATGTGCCTGTTGTAGTTGCAAATGTTACTATCTTAACGGACTTTGTTATTCTTGATATTCTCGAGGAGGAAATTATGTCGATGATCCTTGGTAGTCCCTGTTTTAAATAATGCCGGGGATGTTATTGATTGCAACAAGGGCAATGTCACTTTCATGTTGATGGTAATGAGCATACGATACACTTTATGAAGAAGCAACCTCAAGTCAATAGCATCAATTCTATTGGAAAAATTTCAATTATTGCTATTGGAGGTTTTGAATTCCCTATTCCTACTGTCAAAAAGAAATATGATATTCTTACTGTTGGGGACATGCATATCCCTGTTGAGATTACATAGTGTTATACGAAGATTCTCCGGTTTCATGTCATTCGGAAGAAGTTTGTTAATAGGACGATCAACCTTGTTAATGGATTCCTTTTGACGGGCATGAGATAGATGAATTTAGTAAACACAACTTTATGTACCCACTTTTCACTTTCTGTTATTTAGAATAAATAAAGCAAAAATACCATTATATTTCTGTTTTCTGAATTATCCGTCCAATAAAAAATGACCAGAAAATAAAAGTTCTCCAAATGCCCTGAAAATTTAGTATGATTTTTTCTATAATATTTAAGATTTTTTGGCACAAAAAACTCATGAGGGGGTGCACTAGTGGGCCACAAGCCCATAGGGCGCGCTGCTACCTCTTGAGCATGCGTTGGTTTTCCCTTGAAGAGGAAAGGGCGAGGCAGCAAAGTAGCGTAAGTATTTCCCTCATGAGAACCAAGGTATCAATCCAGTAGGAGACTACAGACAAGTCGCCTAGTACCCGCACAAACAATCAAAAACCTCGCAAACAATCTACAGGTTGTCAATCCCTTCACGGTCACTTACGAAAGTGAGATCTGATAAAGATAGTAAGATAAATATTTTTGGTATTTTTGTTGTATAGATTGAAAAGTAAAGATTGCGAAATAAAATAAATAGTAAACTAGAATTGTAGATCGGAAGCTTATATGATATAAAATAGGCCCGGGGCCATAGTTTTCACTAGTGGCTTCTCTCATGATAACAAGTATTACGGTGGGTGAACAAATTGCTGCCGAGCAACTGATAGAAAAGCACATAGTTATGAGAATATCTAGGCATGATTATGAAATATAGGCATCACGTCCGTGTTAAGTAGTCTGAAACGATTCTGCATCTACTACTATTACTCCACACATCAACCGCTATCCAGCATGCATCTAGAGTATTAAGTTCATAAGAACGGAGTAATGCTTTAGGCAAGATGACATGATGTAGATGGATAAACTCAAGCAATATGATATAAACCCCATCTTTTTATCCTCGATGCCAACAATACAATACATGCCTTGCTGCCCCTACTGTCACTGGGAAAGGACACCACAAGATTGAACCCAAAGCTAAGCGCTTCTCCCATTGCAAGAAAGATCAATCTAGTAGGCCAAACTAAACAAATAATTCAAAGAGAGTTGCAAAGATATCAAATCATGCATATAAGGATTCATAGAAGAACCAAATATTGTTCATAGATAAACTTGATCATAAACCCACAATTCATCGGATCTCGGCAAACATACCACAAAATAATATACCCTGCATAAGAGATTAGTTCTTTTCTTCACCACCCACATCTGAAGGGGTGGCAAAGAGTTCATCACTCTGCGAGCTCCATAAGAGAAGGGTGGCATAGATTACAATCCACTTTGTTTCACATAAGAGGGGTTAGGGTAAGCATAAGAGTAAGTAGAGAAATTCTTCGAGGACTTATGAACATAATGATTTGAAGAATAATGCACATATCCATAATCCTTAGATCTTCCTTGTGAAACAGACGCGTTAGCATGATGATGCTCATATGAGGACTTTGATCCATGTGAGGAGTTTGGTCCGTATGAGGAATTCGATCTGGGGTTCCTATTCTTCATAGGTGGTGTCATGATGACATTCACCTAAAGATTTTCAAGGCACCTTTTGGGAACCTAGATTTTCTTCATAGGAGGACCGTTCCTGCAGTTAGTGCCAACATATCTAGCAAATACTTCACCATTCTGTGTTTTGAACAGTTTATAATTGGAGTCAAATGACTCATCAGAAGAGTATGAAGATTCACATGTAAAGCCAGATAAAGTTGATGGATCCACTGAAGGTCCCTTTGCAGCAACCCATGAGGTTTTGGCATACTGCTCAGGTTTCTAGTAGGTCCCATCAGCATTGATTTTCCTCTCAAAGGCAATACCCTCTTTCCTAGGGCTCCTGTTGAGGATTTGCTTTTTAAGCACATCACAAAGAGCCTAGTGCCCTTTGAGGCTTTTGTACATGCCTGTCATATACAATTCCTTCAGCCTTGCATCATTAGTGATACTAGCAATGTCCTCAGATGAGGAATTAGTGATAACAGAGGTAGTTGAGGAATTTGCAGCAATGGAAGTATTTGAGAATTCAGGTGAAGAATTAGCAGTTTCACGTTCAATGCACTTCAAACATGGAGGAACAAATTCATCCTGAGTAGCGCTGATCTGTTGAGCAAGTAATAAATCACGCCCCTTCTGAAGATCTTCATAACTCACTCTTAACTGCTCAAGATCTTGCTTTCTTTGAAGAAATTCATAAGAAAGGTTCTCATGATCAGATAGGAGAGTGTTATGATGACCTTGAAGATTGTCAAACTTCGACTGAAGTCTCTGAAGATTTTCAGTCAAGATTTTAGTGCGATCCATTTCCTCGCCCAACATATCATCGCTTTTATATAGCATATTTTGAAGCTTTTCAAGAGCCTTTTGCAGTTTCACAGCAATCTTAGCATGTTTAGAATATCTGGGTTTGAGGTTTTCATCAGATTCATCCTCACTAGATTCAGAGGAGGGATATTTAAGTACCTTTGAGCCTTTTTCCATGAAGCAATAGGTGGGAGCGTAGTCCTCATCGCCGTCATCAGTAGTGTTGGGGAGGTCCTTTTCTTCAGAGTTGAAGATGGACTTGCTGACGAACGCTATAGCGAGGTCTAGGCTCGCCACACCAGAGTCTGACTCCTCAGATTCCTCCTCTTCTTCATTTTCCTCAGATTCAGCCTCAGAATCCATTTCCTTGCCAATGAATGCTCGAGCCTTCTTGGGGCTGCTCTTCTTGTGAGATGAGGACCTTGAGGGTCTTGATGACGAGGACTTTGAAGATTTCTTCTTCTTCTTTGTATCATCAGAACTGTAATCCTTGTACTTCTTCTTCTTCTTCGATTTCTTTTCCCATCGAGGACAATCTTGAATGTAGTGTCCAGGTTTTTTGCATTTATGGTAGAGTCTCTTCTTGTAATCATGGGATGAGGAATCTGATCTCAAGTCACCACCTTTTGAGTATTTACCAAAACGACCACGTTTTGAGAACTTTTGGAACTTCCTCACGAGCATTGCTAGCTCCTGGCTCAGTTCTTCAGGGTCACCAAGGCTGCTATCAGAATCTTCACCATCAGATTCGGATACTGCCTTGGCCTTCAAAGCCCGTGATCTACCATAACTTGGTCCATGGAGATCTCTCTTCTCAGCAAGCTAGAACTCATGAGTGTTTAGTCTCTCGAGGATATCAGCGGGATCAAGTGACTTATAGTCTCCACGTTCTTGTATCATTAACGCCAAGGTATCAAATGAGGAATCAAGCGATCTCAACAATTTCTTCACCACCTCATGGTTGGTGATATCAGCGGCACTAAGTGCTTGAAACTCATTTGAGATTTCAGTGATGCGATCGAAAGTTTGCTGAACATTTTCATTGTCGAGTCTTTTGAAGCAGTTGAAGAGATTTCGAAGAATGTCAACTCGAGAGTCACGCCGTGTTGAGACTCCCTCATTGACCTTGGATAGCCTGTCCAAGATAAGCTTAGCTGTCTCCAAAGCACTCACTCTGCCATACAACCCTTTGCTCAGATGGCCACATATGATATTCTTCGCTTGAGAGTCGAGTTGCTTGAATCTCTTCACGTCAGCAGCGTTGATGGTGGGCGTGACGGAGGGAACACCATTCTCCACAACATACCAGAGATCGTTATCAATTGCCTCAAGATGCATGCGCATCTTATTCTTCCAGTAGGGGTAGTCCATCCCATCGAAGGTGGGACACCCAGCAGAAACCTTGATCATACCTGCGGTCGACATAACTAAAACTCCAGGTGGTTAAACCAAAATCACACAGAACAAGGGAGTACCTTGCTCTGATACCAATTGAAAGTGCGTTATATCGACTAGAGGGGGGGGAATAGGCTATTTTTATGAATTCTTCACTGAGGAATTTGTGGGTGAGGAAATTCCTGAGTGAAGAACTACTTGCAGTGGAATAAGTACTCAGCGGAATAAGTACCAAGATTTTCATTGCCTTAATGTAAAAAAATCCAGGTTTTTATTGTTAAAAAATTATTTTTATAAGTTAATAATACGTGAGATATTTTTTCTTATATATGTAAATATCTGTTAAATATATGATGACAATAACAATATTATATAATAACATATAAAATAATATAAATATATATATATAATATAGTTAGAAGGGAAACATAAGTTGGACCTCGCGTTCCTATTCTTATATAGAAAAATAGAACAGACCTCTGCGTTTTCTTCAAAAAAATACATAAGTTGGGATGCGGATGTTTGAGGAAAAATAAAACCTAGGATGGAGGTCCATAGGCCAGTCGATACATGATGTCCCTCAAGAAAATACAAACCGGCATATCATGGGCTGCGCATGTTAAAAAAAAATCCTAGACGGGGCAGCCCACAACCCAGCTGATACTTGCTGGCTCACTGATAATAAATGATACCTGCCAGATCCCCGACTTCGTTGTAAATTTATCTCCTTTAGTAACTACGTTGAGGTACCTAAAAAAAATGTAACTATGTTGACAAACCCATGGGCCCCAACATTAGTATAGCAATAGGGGGAAGTATTTTTTTCAATGAGGCACTTGCTTGTGTGCGGCCATGGACCTGGTGGGTCTCGAATGTCTACCTCTCCATGTACACTCCTCTCCCGATTCCTCTTGTTTGTTCAACATGTTCACAATGGCAGACAGCGGCACTGTGGTGAGCGCACAAAGGCATAGGATGACATTTAGGCCCCAGACAAGAACGAACCGGGGCCGGGGAAGGCATGCTACAATAATGGTAGATGCTATGCCAAATTTCTAGCGTAAATACTGAACTAGCCTAGTGGCCAAGTGACACTACCCGACCGTTGTTCCACCCGTGTTCGATTCCACCTGATCCAGTGAAAAATATCTCCAATTTTTTTGCCTGTGCCATTATTGACATGTGGGTCCCCATTGTCATCTACGCACACCACCTCCAACACTTGCCAAAACTTCATCCCTCTTTTTCTCTATTTTTCGCACACTCGACATTGTGTGGGCATTCTAAAAATAGCATATCTCTTTGACTGTGCATCATATGAAGATGTGCTATGCATGAATGTTGATCAGCATGATGTTAACTGGCTGGTAGTTCCATTTTCGAACATGAATAAAACATCCAACATGATGTTATCCCTGTTTCAAAAGGGCGTGTTAATATAAATGCTCTGCCTCTGAAACTTGCAACTTCTTATCTAAAACTAAAACTTGCAGTTTCTTATCTGAGAATCACTTTGTCTGCACTTTTATATGAAACTACATTTTTTAAGTGCTAAAATAGATCTGTAGAATTCATAAAATACTTCCTATGCTCAATACTTCAAATCTGAAATTCAAAAGACATTCATATCTGAAAGTACTCTCAAAATACATACCATAAAAGACAATTCAGAACCTGCAAATACTGACAACCCTAAGCTCCTCCTGACAATTCACAACCTACCTGACTGTTGGGTTGGGGGGGCAGTCCCCTCATATTCCTTAGTGGTGGACAACCGCCCCGTGAGACAAGGTGAATAGCAAGGGAGAGGATGGCGGGGAAGCGTCATCGGGCCAACTGCTTTTCTCCACTTGCAGTTGGGTTCGGTCGACGAAGACTCCACCGGCTCGTTCTGGCACATCACCCTCACAAACGGCACCCTATAGATGCTCGATCCTTCAATCTCTGGTGGATGCTCCATCTTGGATCGATAATCCCACTACCGCTGCCTCATGATTGAATTCGGTGAATCTGTTTGCTATATGTACTCCCATGTGACTCCCTTCGGGAGTGTCACCGCCTTTTCACTGTGTTGCAAATATTTGTCCATGGATGTCACCGTCGCCGGTAATTGGTCCTTGTTGTCAAACCAAGACTGTATCTCCAACATCCTAGCTAGCTTCACAGGGTCGCCATCTGCGATCCTCACGTATCAGTCGTACTCCTCCACCGATCTACTTCTCCACAGCACCTTCACTCGCCGGTGGTGGTTTTTGAATGGAAGAGGAGAGGAGCGGCACTGGTTTTGGATTAGAATGGGAGAGGAGCGGCGCTGGTTTTGGATTGGAACAGGAGAGGAGGAGCGGTGGTTTTGAAATGGAAGTGGAGAGGAGCGGCGCTGGATTTGGATTGGAACAAGAGAGGAGCGGCGATGGTTTAAGAGGGAGGAGCGGCGCTGGTCTTGGAAGTATTTTTTTTGTTTTGCGTATTTTGGGTCAAAGTTTAACCATGTACTATATTTGACAAGCAAAATGTGAATGCATGTCATTAGAAATTGTATCATTTGGTTCGTATCTGAATGTACTTTCAAATTATATTATTTTTGCAACGTATAACATATATTTTATTTGTGAAAATCATGGTCAAATATGACCCAGAATGCAAGGGAGACTAGTTAATGTGGGGTCTCTTTCTTAATTGAAGGATAAATTGATTTTGATTTTGATCCAGTCACAGCGCGCCGGTCCTCTCGTCCAATCCTAAATCGCTGTCGCACGCTCCTCTTCCGCTTCTCCATTGCAAAACCACCTTCTCTCCTCTCATCATCTCCATTGAAAAACCACCATCTCGCCTCTCCCTCTTATCCATTGCAAGACCACCCTCTCTCCTCCCATCTTCCAAAGCTAGCACGAGACCTCTCAGAAGGACATCTATGGAGAGGATGCAGCAGCGAATCGGGCAGATCGCCGGCGGCGACAAAGCGAAGTTAGCCAGGTTGAAGGAGATCCTTACTTGGTTTGACAACAAGTGGGAGATTTCGAGGACAGTGAGGGCCATGTGGCAATGTATGCGAAAGAGTGAGACAGCGGCAATGAGGGCAGCGATGTACTCCTCGGCAGCAGTTATGCTGCAGTCCTTCGAGTTCATCGAGTATCTCCTCTAGGCGATGGAGCAGACAGATTTGCCCAAGGCAAAAGTCAGGTGGAGGTGGTGGGCGTACAGGTCAAAGGTTGAGCATCCAGAGGATAACGAATCAATGGAGTATAGTGTGTCGTTCTTGAGGGTGCAATGCCAGCCGGAGCCACAGGAGTATTCATTCTCCCACTGCAAGAGGAGGCCGGATGGCGCGACATCGCTTCCCTGCCGTTCTCCACAATCCCCACACCGCTTGCCTCATTTCAACGGTGATGGTAGGGTTTAAGGTAAGCTTCACACTAACCTAATCTTCCATCTGCTCATGCTTACAATCAGTGTGACGGCAAATGAAAATCATGCTTACAATCAGTATTCGAGTACTACGCCAATCACCCTAGAATAGCTCTGGACCAAAAACAAAGTTGTGACACTGTACAAATAAAGAAAAATAGATTGGTGCTTGTTTCAGAAAAGAGTACTCCCTATAAAAGTGCGAATCTAAGCTACTAGTATTTGATTCAAGGATTTGCTGCTGAGAAAGATCCGTCCATAGAGAGCGCCACCCATCCCACTGGTGGTGGTGGATGCCAATGCTTAGATGGAGCATGGTTGGTGTCGGTAATTTTTACTTGGCACCTCGCACTCTGCATATATGCTGGTTTTATCCGTATATTTGTGCAGTTCCACCAAAATGCACTGGAATAACCCTGTTTGCACAGATAATGAAAAAGCCTGATTACATTATAGTGGTACTAGTTGATGAAACATACACTAATAAATAAAAGAAAATATTGCGATAGTATCATAGTATGCCATGCTGCGAGGGCGAGATGGGCCCTGTGACGCATCATACGGTAGGCCTCATACACTAGTGCAGAACTGGGCAATAGCACCGGTTCGTAAGGCCCTTTAGTGCCGGTTCGGTAACCGGCACTAAAGTGTGGGCACTAAATCCCCCCCCCCCTTTAGTACCGGTTCAGCACGAACCGGTGCTAAAGGGCAACCACGTGGCACGAGCCAGCTCCGGGGGCAGGGAGCCCTTTAGTACTGGTTGGTGACACCAACCGGTATTAAAAGGTTGGGTGGTTTTGGGTTTATGATTTCTTTTTCATTTAATTTTGTGTTTTCCATTTAATTCTTTTTCATTTGCTGGTATTTTACGATACTACATACTGTACACGTTATGCATATATATAAATAGAATTTCTAGTAGAACTGATCATATATATATATCATCGAATGTCTCACAACCACCATTAATTAATTCACACATATATACACACATGTATATATATATACAATTAGCTAGCTATATACAATTTCTCCTAATTGGTGCCTTCGGAGCCAGTGGCATTAGCCTAATTGGCGCCTTCGGAGCACGATAAAAATTGGAAGTGGTTCATGGGGGCGGTAACAGGTAAAAGTATTCTCCTTTGGGATCTATGACCTGGTCGAGCAAAAATCCGGCTATTTCCTCTTGAATTGCTTCTATGCGGTCCTCTGGTAGGAGCTTCTCCCGCACCTCTTTGTACTTTTAAGAAGGAGATCAATATGCATGTGTATTAGTTGTGTGACTAGATATCGATAATGGTGTAAAAATTGTGAATAGTGTTCTGACAAACGTACCCACTCCTGTCTTTGAGATCTGCTCCTTTCGGACGCCATCATGCGAATGTTCTTGCAAACGTAGTATGCACACTGATTATTCCCCGACACTTGCTTCAGGGCCTTTACGAGAATGGAATTTGATCAGATAATAATTAATCAAGCATGATAATTAAAGAGATGACAGCTAGCTAGTACTACTTAATTACTTACCATGGGTCGATACCATTTCAGATTTCGTTTCCATTGGCCTGGAGTGACGCTGATGAACTTTGCCCAAGCCCTGCCCGCCGACATAGAAAATGAATAAATGGGTTATTAAATAGTTGTTATCAGGAAATGACGAACTAATTAAATAGGCCGAGATATAGTTAATAATGATTGAAATTACCTGTTGACTATCCCCTTCACGATGGTGTAATCAGTTGGCTTCTTAAGTAGTGAGTCTAGTACTTCAACTGTTCCTTCATCAACTTTAATGATTAACAAGATCCAGTGAAATCTACATGCACACACGTTTGCATGTCTTAATTAAGTGGTTATATGTAAGCAAAAACATGTAGCTAGCTAGTAGGCAAAAACAGAATTTGTAGTACAAGACAGTGTGACTCACTCGAAGTTGTAAGGAAGTAGTATATCTTCATTGTATTTGAGGCGCTTGAAAAACTCTAGCATGCTTTCCTCTACACTTTTTTCGTAATATGGATCTATTTTCCATGTGTATTCATTAATGGTATTTGGGTCAACGAACCCAATGCCATAGCGTCCACCTTTTTTCATTTCATAAATCTTCATCCTGCATAATACCACAGAAAAGGATATAGTGAGGATAATTACAGGTAATGATTGTTCAAAATGATCACTTCAGCTAGCTTGAGACTTAAATTACAGAAACAAATCACTTACAAAAAATAGCAACTGACGATAGATTTGTCGAGTGCGTCTTGATTGTATAACTGAAATAGTTCTGAATACTCAACGGACATAGCTTTCTCATGGTAGTAATGATCCTTCTTGACATTCACCATGAGGGACTCTCGATTGGAAATCTTGGTAATGTCCATGTACCATTGATGCAATTCATACATTCTCGTTGGGAGCTTCTTGACCTCGTCTGGCTCGACCAAAGGTTGGCCCCGGACATATTTCTGTTTTATTTCCTCCTCTCTAGTCGGAGACATGGGCTCGATATCGAGGAGTTGTCCAACAGTTATCATGAGGCTTTTAGCCTGCTCAATATGCTCCTCGGTTATTACCACATCGCCTAGCTCAGGAACGTAAACGGTTTGCCCACAATAATATTGGGCGCGCCTACTCTCATGTGTTGTTGGCACAACAAGCGGGGGGATTGATTGCGCCGCCTGTTCTCCCAGCTGGGGAACAGTTTTACCGCATGTTTTGCTAGCGGATTTGCTTGAGCTCGAGCTCGCCTCTTTCTGTAGACGTGCTCGATTTAACTTCTTGAGGTGGTGCTCATAGTCTGTGTCAACATGATTGGGAGCTGGTGCTCTAGCCATACGAATGAAGTGGTCAATCTTTTCCTTAGGCACTTTCTCCCTTGGCGGTGGTGGCGGTTTCGGTGCAAAATGGGCTTCCACCTCGGCCTTCAATATGGCTGCGTTTTCCTCCTCGGACTTTTCGTAAGGCCTCTACGGAAGAGGCGCGAGGCTGCGTGGACCATATTGAAATCGCTTGCCTCCGTCTGTACTACCTTGACTTGTACTGCTACGCACCATAGCTGAGGAGGCTCTCTTCGATGATTGCTGAGGCAGCGAAGATGGCTGACGTGGTTGAGTTGGAGGAGGAGTGGCCTGAAGCTGTGCTGGACTTGGAGGAGGAGTGGCCTGATGCTTTGCCGAACTTGGAGGAGGAGGAGTGGCCTGAAGTTGTGCCGGACTTGGAGGAGGAGTGTCCTGACGCATTGGTGGACTTGGAGGAGCGGGAGTCTGCTAACTCGGTGGCGGACTTCGACGAGCAGTCGGATGACGCGGTGTCGGTGGCCTTCGAAAGATGATGCAATCCTTTCTCCATAGGATGATACGATGGCTGGCCTCTCCCAGTGTGTGCTCCTCATCACCTCCAGGAATGTCAAGCTCTAGCCCCAAATATTGGTCCACCACCTCATCAACCAAGACACGAGCATAGCCCACTGGAATCGGGTTACAATGGGAAGTTGCCTCGGGGGGATTTGTAAAAGCAAGGGCGTCCGCCACCTTCATGGATATGTTCTTAATTTTGAAGTGTAGCTCGCAGTTAGTGTTCTCCATGATGTCATCCACTGGGTAGCTATCCAGCAATGCATCGCCCGAGGCGGAACCCATGCTGCTTCTTGGCATGGATGGGATGGTGCTATCCAATGCTGGATCATCCACTAGCTGCTGCAGCTGCTGAGACCCCCTTTGCTGGCTAAGTGAGTCGATCTGCTCCTGCTGCCGCTGGAATTTGATTGCCAAGTCCGCGTCCGCTGATTCTAGGCCTTGAAGGCGTTCATAGTCCATCTTCCTCTGCTCCTCCTCCATCTTCCTCTTCTTCTCCTCCACAATCTTCTTTCTCGCACAGGTTCTGTAGTAGGCGTTCTAGTCTGAAAATCCCTCATACCACGGAATAGCGTCCTTGCCTCGTGTTCTTCCCAGGTGTTCAGGATTTCCTAGGGCACGCATAAGCTCGTCGTTCTCTCTGTTGGGCTGGAACACCCCCGATCGAGCCTCTTCTATTGCAACAAGTAGCCTATCTTCGGCTCCGTCTAGACATGCCTTCTTCGAAACTTTGCCTGTCTTCGGGTCCAACTCCCCCCATGCACATAGAACCAAGTCCTGCACCTGGGGGGCCAGCTCAATGTTTCTGGAGTGACACCTGCATCCTCCATCTCTTTCTCAGACTTATCCCACTTAGGCATTCCCACCGCATAGCCACATGGCCCCAGCTTATGGAACTTATCCTTTTTTGTGGCATTGGCCTTGTTTATTCTCGACCGTTCCTTAGATAATTCCGAATCCTTGAATTTCACGAAATCGTCCCAATGAGTACTTTGCTTCTCTAGTGTTCCCTCGAATACTGGAGTGTTCCTTCCTCCCTTGACGTACTTGTCCCATTCATGATTCTTGTGGTTGTTGAATGCAACCGCCATCTTCCTAAGAGCAGCGTCCTTGACTTTCTCCACATCTGCATCTGTGAAATGATCTGGTAGGAGAAATGTTCCATGAGCGTTTCCCAAAGCAAAAGTTTTTGTCTATCATCGACAAAAGTAACTCTTGGACGTGGCTTTGCTGGCTCTCTCCATTCTTGAAGGGAGATCGGGAGTTGGTCCTTCACAAGGACTCCGCACTGACGAATGAACTTGTTCGCAATCTTCTTAGGCACTAGTGGTTCACCATTAGGTTTGATGGCCCCGATATTGTACTTTACGCCCTCCTTCAACTTTTTTTTCGGGCCTCGTTTCCTGTTGCCTGAAGATTTGCTCGATCCGGATGGCTGAAAGAAGAAAGATCGATTCGTTAATATATCTTCAAGTCATTTAAAACATGTGATGATCACCAAATGCCTGCTTACATAAATATATATACCTCGTCGGTCTTTGTTGTTTCAAGATCAACATTTTCTTCGTCATGTTCATAGTTCATGACTTCATCAATTCGGTCGTCGCGATCGAATATCATATCACCCTCCCCGGTGTTGTTTAGATATTCAGAGCTGTCATAATCTTCTTCATTCTGATCATCATATGGCCCGCGAGGATTGCGTATGATATTGAACAGGGCCTCTTCTCCCTCTCTGCCGGTATTGTCCGCCATAGGTTTTATTTAACTAATCCAAAAGAAACATATTCAAATTACAATGCATGGATGCAATCAATTAATAAGGAAAAACTGAATCAATCATAGTACATAATAAGCATCATCGAATATAATCTCGAATACGTCGTCTCGAATAATAGATATAATCTCGAATACATCGTCTCGAATAATATATATAATCTCGAATAAATCATCTCGAATATTATATATCGAATACATCACTACCTAGCTAGCTAGCTAATAAAGATCGAATACTAGAGAGTAATCTTGGCGGTGGACAACCAAAGTGAAGGAACCATCACTGGATCATAGCTCGGGTGATCTCCCCAAAGAACCTGCCAGGTATTGGAGAACCTGACGTCCATAGCGGCCATGTAGCGATGGACGTGCTCGTCCTCCTCCCTGACACGGCGACGTACCACCTCCGGCAGGGCCGGCTCCCTCTGCACCGAAAGTGGCCCACGCGAACGCCACCAAAGGAGATGAGGGTCGACAGCAGGACATGGGGCCGGGTTCCTCACCAAGCGTCGCGCCCCTGAAGGTAGCACCTCCCAGTGCCAGCCCGGCGGAGCCCAGTCCCGGACATGGGTCCTCTGAAGCAGGACGTCGTCGCGAACGGGTTGATGGCGAGGATGCGGGCCGGGCATCATCGACAACAAATACTATATGCCGCAAAAGTAAAGTAACATTTTTTAAATGATGGATTGTGATTTCATATATACAAATTCTAAATTTTTAACTAAAACTAACATTTCTAATATTTCCATAACTAAACCTAACATTTCTAATATTTCTATAACTAAAAAACATTTCTATATAACTAACATTTCTAATATAACTAACATTTCTATATAACTAACATTTCTATAACTAAAAAACATTTCTATATAACTAACATTTCTAATAATTCTATAACTAAAAAACTGAAAGATTGCTAACATTTCTATAACAATGTGTGTGTGTGTGTGTGAATGTGTGTGTGTGGTACGTGGCGGCCGGGGCAGGAGCTCACCGCCGAGGTGCGACGACGGGGGGCGGCGATGGGGACGGGGACGGAGACAGAGACGGCGACGGGGACGGGGCGGCGACGACGGGGACGGGGACAGGCTAGGCGTGGACGACGGGAGGACGGGGTGGGGCGCGGCGACGGGGCACGGCGCGGCGACGGGGACGGGGACTGCGACGGCGAAGGACGGCGACGGGGGCGGCGACGAGGGGCGGCGGCGACGGGGTAGAGGAGAAAGAAGCAGAGGGAGAGATGAGAAACTAACAAATTTTTTGAAGTGTTTTCTTATATAGAACAAACTTTAGTACCGGTTGGAGCCACCAACCGGTACTAAAGGTCTGTTTTAGCCAGGCCAAGAGGCGGGAACGGCACCCCTTTAGTACCGGGTGGTGGCTCCAACCGGTACTAAAGGCCCCCCCCTTTAGTACCGGTTTGAGCCACCACCCGGTACTAAAGGGGGTGCACTAGCGCAGGTGCGGTGCATCATGTTTAGTCCCACCTCGCTAGCCGAGGGGCGTCCGCACTGGTTTATAAGCCCCAGTGCGCTAGCTCCCTCGAGCTCATCTCCAAAGCAGGCCTACTGGGCCTAAATGTTCTGTGCTGCCCTGTGGGCCTACTGGGCCTTTGCGGGCCTGCATCCTGGCCCAACAACAGGTTGGGTTTCTAGTCGTATGCAGGCCGCTGTGGCGCAGTAGGTGGGCTTTTTTCTTATTTTTTTGCTTTATTTATTTTTGTTTTATTTATTTTTGAGTTGTTTTTTTGCTGTATTGAGAGTTTCTTTGTGAATATTTTTGCTTTAGGTACAAAAAATTACAAACTTTCTGTTAGTACCGGTAGTTTACAAATTTGAATAGTTTAAATGTTGAATTATTTAAAATTTGTGTGAATCACTAGTTTGTGAATAACTTAACTTTGAAAATAGATTTTTCAGTGATTCTTTTTTCTTATGTTTAATATTAGTGTGTTTTATCATTATATTCAATTTGGTAATGCTTAGGTTATTTAAAAAATGAAATGCCTTTGTAACGGATGAATTTTTGTCCGAAACCCTGATACTTCAAAAGAAATTGTCCATTTTGTACACGAAGTGCATCCAGTTTTTGCGGTAACCCTCTCTACTTTTTGCACATGCTATGCGGGTGAAATTATGATACCATGCCAACTTTCAACCTTTTCTGAGTTCATTTGAAATGCTTTTCAATTTCACGGTCATTTAGCTGAAAAAATCAGTAAATGCATGAAAGAATTTGCTTGCACATAAAATGTCTTCGCGTTTCAAATGCCAAAACACATAACTAGCTACCCTAACTATTACAGAGATTCCCCCCTGGTTGTGAAACATAGAAGAAAGTGATGATAGTGAAGCCGATCACATCCCAGATCTTTGGGTGTGAAACTTTTTCTTCGTGTGTGTCCCTTTGCGCCGCAGCCATGGAAAATCTTCATCATTTAACTGGATGCTCGGGTCAATATTCACTGTGAATGGAGAAATTTCATCAAACTTTTCATAATCTCCTGACATGTCTGTCTTGTCATCCACTCCCACGATGTTTCTCTTCCCAGAAAGAACTATGTGCCGCTTTGGCTCATCATATGATGCATTCGCTTCCTTATCTTTTATTTTTCTCGGCTTGGTAGACATGTCCTTCACATAGAAAACCTGTGCCACATCATTGTCTAGGACGAATGGTTCGTTTGCATACGCAAGATTGTTGAGATCCACTGTTGTCATTCCGTACTGCGGGTCTTCCGTTACCCCGCCTCGTGTCATATTGACCCATTTGCACCGAAACAAAGGGACCTTCAAACCACGTCGATAGTCAAGTTCCCATATGTCCTGTATATAACCATAATATGTTTCCTTTCCCGTCTTGGTTTTTGCGTTAAAGCGGACACCACTATTTTGGTTGGTGCTCTTCTTATCTTGGCGATCGTGTAAAATATATTACCACTTATCTCATACCGTTTGAAAGTCATTATATTCGAAGATGGTAACTGTGACAGCAAGTACAGGTCATCTTCAATAGAGGCGTCATGCATGGTACGTGTCTGCAACCAGCTGGCGAAACTCCTGGTTTGTTCACGTGTAATCCAGTGTTGAGACCGCTCCGGGTGTTTGGAGCGTAGCAAATTCTTATGTTCATCCATATATGGAGCCACCAAGGCGGAATTCTGTAGAACTGTGTAGTGTGCTTCAGTGAGAGAATGTCATCCATACATATTATTTGTTCCCCTCCTAGCGTGCCTTTTCCATCCAGTCTGCCCTTATGCCGCGATTTAGGAACACCAATCGGCTTAAGGTCAGGAATAAAGTCAATACAAAACACAATGACCTCCCCATTTTCATGGCCCTTGGAGATGCTTCCTTCTGGCCTAGCACGGTTATGAACATATTTCTTTAAGACTCCCATGAACCTCTCAAAGGGGAACATATTGTGTAGAAATACAGTACCCAAAACGTTAATCTCTTCGCATAGGTGAACTAGGACGTGCATCATGATGTTGAAGAAGGATGGTGGGAACACCAACTCGAAACTGACAAGACATTGCACCAAATCATTCTCTAACCTTGGTATGATTTCTGGATCGATTACCTTCTGAGAGATTGCATTGAAGAATGCACATAGCTTCACAATGGCTAATCGAACGTTTTCCGGTAGAAGCCCCCTCAATGCAACCGGAAGCAGTTGCGTCATAATCACGTGGCAGTCATGAGACTTTAGGTTCTGGAACTTTTTCTCTGCCATGTTTATTATTCCCTTTATATTCGACGAGAAGCCAGACGGTACCTTAATACTGAGAAGGCATTCAAAGAAGATTTCCTTCTCTTCTTTGGTAAGAGCGTAGCTTGCATGACCCTGATGTATGTCGTCTTTTCCGTGCATACGTTGCTGGTCCTCCCATGCCTCAGGTGTATCTTTTGTCTTCCCATACACGCCCAAGAAGCCAAGCAGGGTCACACAAAGATTCTTCGTCATGTGCATCACGTCGATTGCGGAGCGGACCTCTAGGTCTTTCCAATAGGGCAGGTCCCAAAATATAGATTTCTTCTTCCACATGGGTGAGCGTCCGTCAGCGTCATTCAGACCAGGTTGTCCACCAGGACCCTTTCCAAAGACCACCTTCAAATCCTTGACCATATCATGTACATCAGCACCAGTACGGTGGCGAGGCTTCGTCCGGTGATCCGCCTCACCTTTGAAATGCTCGCCTTTCTTTCTTACGGGATGCCTGCTCGGAAGAAATCGACGATGTCCCAGGTACACATTCTTCTTACAATTAGCCAAATATATACTGTCGGCATCGTCCAAATAGTGTGTGCATGCGCGGTATCCCTTGTTTGTCTTTCCTGAAAGGTTACTGAGAGCAGGCCAATCATTGATTGTCACGAACAGCAACGCCTTTAGGTCAAATTCTTCCCCCATGTGCTCATCCCACGCACGTACACCTGTTCCATTCCACAGTTGTAAGAGTTCTTCAACTAATGGCCTTAGGTACACATCAATGTCGTTGCCGGGTTGGTTAGAGCCTTGGATGAGCACTGGCATCATAATGAACTTCCGCTTCATGCACAACCAAGGAGGAAGGTTATACAAACATAGAGTCATAGGCCAGGTGCAATGGTTGCTGCTCTACTCCCCAAAAGGAATAATGTCATATGCGCTTGGACCAAACCATACATTCCTTGCATCATCTGCAAACTCCTTCCTGTACTTTCTTTCGATTTTTCTCCACTGCGACCCGTCAGCGGGTACTCTCAACTTTCCGTCTTTCTTACGGTCTTCTCTGTGCCATCGCATCGCCTTGGCATGCTTTTTGTTTTGGAACAAACGTTTCAACCGTGGTATTATAGGAGCATACCACATCACCTTGGCAGGAATCTTCTTCCTGGGGCGCTCGCCCTCGACATCACCAGGGTCATCGCGGCTGATCTTATAGCGCAATGCACCGCATACTGGGCAAGCGTTCAAATCCTCTTACTCACCGCGGTAGAGGATGCAATCATTAGGGCATGCATGTATCTTCTGCACCTCTAACCCTAGAGGGCAGACATCCTTCTTTGCTTCGTACGTACTCTCGGGCAATTCGTTGTCCTTTGGAAGGATATTCTTTATCACTACCAGCAACTTTCCAAATCCCTTGTCAGACACACCATTCTCTGGCTTCCATTGTAGCAATTCCAGTGTGGTATCCAGCTTTTTCTTGTCACCTACGCAATTCGGGTACAACAATTTTTTGTGATCCTCTAACATGCGCTGCAACTTCTTCTTCTCCAAATCACTTGCGCAGTTTCTCTTTGCATCGGCAATGACCCGACCTAGATCATCAAAGGGCTCATCCGATGCCTCTTCTTCAGCTTCTTCCCGCATTGCCGGCTCAGCTTCTTCCCGCATTACCGGCTCAGCTTCTTCCCTCATTGTTGTATCATCGTATTCAGGGAACCCATGGGCAGGATAGCTGTCGTCGTCCTCTTCTTCTTCATTGTCTTCCATCATAACCCCTCTTTCTCCATGCTTGGTCCAAACTGTAAGTGCATCTAGTGCCACCCCTAGTTGGTTTTGGAGTATTGACGACAAACCTAGTTGAGGGACTAATGCATTTGTGAGAATTGCGGGATAACACAGGTAGAAGTCCCTCATTGATTCGGTTTTACTACCAGAGATGACCCCTAAAACTTTATGAAGACATTGAAGTCAAAGGTGGTATATGAAGATATTCACATTGAAGACTATGACAAGCGAAGACACGATATGAAGCCTATGGAGCTCGAAGACTTAGATCTTTCGTAATTCTTTTTCTTTTGTGTTGAGTCATAGGAACCACCGTACTGTTAAGTGGGGTTGAAGAAAACCAGTCAGAATGACTGAAGTGATGCCTAAACCAAAAACCTATGTCTTCGAGTGAAGACTATGAGAGCGAATCTTGTCCAGAGTCGGACAAGTCAACTTTGCTTGTAGCCCAAGTAAAGTTGCCGTATGAGTTTGAAATCTGACCGTTGGGACACGTGTCAGTTCCTTAGTGACCCAGGGTCATTTCGGACAAATCAGGTCAGGTTGCCAAGTGGCTATAAATAGCCCACCCCCTACAACCATAAACGGTTGGCTGCTCAGATTGAAAGTACGGCTTTTGTCGTTTGAGAGCAACCCACCTCGAAGCCTTTGAGAGAGAATTCCCTGCGAGGATAAAGCCCTAACCACTAGAGCCAGATAGAATTGGGCATCACTTAAGTCTTCTTGTCTGTGTGATCTGAAGACTTATTACACTTGAGGACTGTGCATCCTCCAGCCGGTTAGGCGTCATGTTCTGAGCATCCAAGAGACATTGTGGATTGCCGGTGAACGAAGTCTGTGAAGGTTTGGGAGTCTACCTTGAAGACTTACCAGAGTGATTGGGCGAGGTCTATGTGACCTTTAGCTCAAGGAGAATACGGTGAGGACTGGGTGTCCTGAGCTGCGTGTTCAGGACTGGGTGTCCGGGACTGTGTGTCCTAAGGTTTAAATACCTAGCCGCTCCAACCAGACGTACAGTTGTCACAGCAACTGGAACTGGTCCAACAAATCATTGTCTTCAACGAGTCACTGGTTTCATCTTCACTTCACTTTACTTACTATTACTCCTTGTGAAGTCATTGTATGTTTGCTCTATCATTTGTCTTCACTGAGTGACTGCGTGTTCTGTTTGGCTTCACAATATCTTCCTACCTGATCCTTACTACCTAGCTGCTATTAGTCTTTGTGCTTTCACTTCATTGAATACTTGACTATGGTTTGCCTAGTGTAGCCTACCTTCCGCTGCATGGTAATAGGTTTAATTTTATCGTTTGTCTTCAAAACTCCCATGTTCTGAAGACTTTCATAAAAATCGCCTATTCACCCCCCTCTAGTCGATATAACGCACTTTCAATTGGTACCAGATCAAGGTGCTCCCTTGTTCTGTGTGATTTGGTTTAACCACCTGGAGTTTTAGCTATGTCGACTGCAGGGATAATTAAAGTCTCCGCTGCGTGCCCCATGTTCGATGGAACTGAATATCCCTACTGGAAGAATAAGATGCGTATGCATCTTGAAGCCATTGACGTCGACCTATGGTATGTCGTCGGGAACGGCGTTCCCAAGGCTGGAGAAGGTGTCACTGCTGCTGATGTCAAGAAATTCGTTCAACTGGACTCTACTGCCAAGAATATCATCTGTGGTGATCTAACCAAAGGACAGTATGGCCGTGTGAGTGCTTTGAAGACATCCAAGCTGGTCTGGGACTGGCTCTCCTAGGTCAATGAAGGCATCTCAACCCGGAGAGATCAGAGAATCAATGTCCTTCGCAACCTCTTCAACCGCTTCAAGCGAAATGACAATGAGAATGTCCAGCACACATTTGACCGACTCACTGACATCACAAATGAGCTTCAAGCCCTCGGCGCCACTGAGATTACCAAACACGAAGTCGTCAAGACGCTGCTGAGATCACTTGATAGTTTGTTTGACATCCTGGCCCTGATGATTCAAGAATGTCCTGATTTCAAGACACTCGATCCGTCTAACATACTTGAGAGGCTCAACACACATGAGTTTCAGCTTTCGGAGAAAATAGAGATCTACGGTCCAAACTATGGGCGAACTCGGGCCTTGAAGGCAAAAGCTGTCTCCTCATCTGAAGAAGAATCTGACATCAGTTCTGATGACCCTGAAGCCATTGGAAGGGAACTTGCTATGCTTGTCAAGAAGTTCCAAAAATTCACCAAGAAGAAAGGCTTCAGAAAGTCTTCCCGATCAAGTCCAAGGAATGATGAAGCTCCTGCTCATGACTACAAGAAGAAAACATGTCACAAGTGCAAGAAACTTGGCCACTTCATCTCTGAGTGTCCACAGTGGGACAATGAGAACCAAAAGAAGAAGAAGAGCAAGGAATATGACTCTGATGACAAGAAGAAGAAGAAATACTCAAAGTCTTCTTCCAAGTCTTCCTCAAAGTCTTCATCACACAAGAAGAGCTCATCTGGCAAGGCACGAGCGTTTGTTGGCAACGAAATGGATTCAGAGGAGGAGTCTGCTTCTGAGGAGGCGGAGGTGGAGTCTGAGGAGGAATCCGACTCAGGCGTCGCACGTCTGGCTACAGCATACGTTGCCAAGTCCATCTTCAACACTAAAGACAATGACTTCATCACCGACACCGATGGAAATGACAAGGACTACTCCGCTTCTACCTACTGCTTCATGGCACGCGGTGCCAAGGTAAACACACGCACTACTCACTATCAAACATCTAGTGACGATGACTCTGATTGTGGTTCAAAACCTAGCTACAAAACACTTGCTAAAATTGCAACTGAACAACAGAAAGCTATGGAACATATTCAAAAGCTGTTAGACAGAAGCGATGATCTGTTAGGTGCTGAAATGACTCAATCTGAATCCTTAATTGAAGACATAAAAAATCTTCACGTTAAGTATCAGGAACTTGAAAGTCGTCATGAAACTCTCTCAACAACTCATGAAAAGCTTTCCTATGATTATCTTCAAAGGAAGCAAGATCTTCAGAAATTGAGAGCGGTTTATGAAGATCTTCAAACGGAAAACGAGTCACTTCGCGCCAAACAAATCAGTCCCGCTCAGGAAGGATTTGAACCACCATGTCTTAAATGCATTGAGCGTGATAATGCTACTTCTGTTGCTGAATGTTCTACTGCTACTACTGTTGCAATATCTTCAACTGTTGATGCGGTAACTAACCCCTCTGCTGAGGATACCACCGCTATTGCTGATGAGAATGCTAGGTTGAAGACATTGCTTGAAACAGGGATGTAAAGAAGTCTTAAAGGGCATCAGACGCTATGTGATGTCCTGAAAAAGCAGATTATGAACCGAAACCCTAGGAAAGAGGGTGTAGGGTTCGTAAGGAAAATGAATGCAGATGGCTCTTACTGGAAACCTGAGCAGTACCCCAAAACCATGTGGGTTGCTGCAAAGGAACCTTCAGTAGATCCATCCAATCTATCTGGCTTCACTTGTGCTAACCCCATTATTATTGATGAATCCTTTGATGCAAACTATATACTGTTTAAGAATCAGAATGGTGAAGTGTTTGCCAGGTACATTGATACTAACTGCAGGAATGGACCGCCTATGAAGAAGATCTGGGTTCTGAAAAGGTGTCTGGAGAGTCTTCCTGTGAATGTCATCATGACACCTCACGTGGAGAAGACAAACCTCAGACCAAAGGCTTCATACGATCCAAAGGCTTCATACAGACAGAGGACTCACCTGAGTCGCACTAACGCAAATGTTTTGCAGGAAAATCATACTCAGGCATATGAATATGAGAGTGGTTCATCAAACCGCCATGTTCATAAGACCAAGAACTATTCTGCTTATTCTTATGAGTACTATTGTCCGCCTGCAAGACTGTTTGCTAAGGCTTCAAAGCCAAAATTCTCAGATGCTGCACTTAGACTTATTGCTTCTAAACCACCCTTGAAGATGTGGGTGGTTAAGAAGGCTTAACTCTCTTTTGCAGGGAAAGGTCTCCAGCAGAAAACCAAAATCGTCTGACGCTATTGCTGGGGACCTTAAACATCTTGTAGGGCGCAAGATCAAATGCCCAAATGGTCTTACTATGTACTTCATACCTGAATCGCTTGCTACTCTCCCTATTAGTCCTAACCTGGATCTAAGCTTTCATAACCCACTGGTTCGTCAAATGTTTTTGCTTCACAATGCTCTTGGTGAAGCCTATCCCCCTAACTGCACTGTAGGGTACGACACCAGCGTCTTCAGAATGGATTATTGACAGTGGGTGTACAAATCACATGACTGGCAAAAGAAGTCTTCTTATGGACTCAACCTTACATCCATCCGACAAGAGTCACATCACATTTGCTGACACTGGTAAAAGTAAGGTATTGGGTCTAGGTAGAGTTGCAATCTCAATGGATCAACACATGGATAAAGTTATGCTTGTTGAATCCCTTGGCTTGAACTTAATGTCTGTCTCAATGCTTTGCGATTTGAACATGATCGTAATGTTTGGAAAATATCGTTGCCTTGTACTAATGGAATCTGACAAGTCTCTAGTGTTTGAAGGGTATCGAAAAGATGATTTGTACGTGGTAGATTTCTCAGCAGGGCCACAGCTTGCAGTATGTCTTCTAGCAAAGGCTTCAGAATGCTAGCTCTAGCATCGGAGGCTTGGACATGCTGGCATGAGGAACCTCCACACCCTTGCGAAGAAGAAGCATGTCATAGGCATCGAGGGCGTCAAGTTCAAGAAAGACCACTTATGCGGTGCCTGTGAAGCAGGGAAGATGACGAGGGCCAAACATCCCTCGAAGACAATCATGACTACTACTCAACCCTTCGAACTGCTTCACATGGATCTTTTCGGTCCCACTCATTACTCAACTCTAACTACTACTGCTTGCCTCTATGGCTTCGTTATTGTTGATGATTATTCTAGATATACTTGGGTGCACATAATCCTTTACAAGACTGAAGTGCAGGATGTCTTCAGACGCTTCGCCAATCGAGCTATGAACAATTTTGGCGCCAAGATAAAGCACATCAGAAGTGACAATGGCACTGAATTCAAGAACACTGGCCTTGATACATATCTTGATACCTTGGGCATCACACATGAATTCTCAGCCCGTACACGCCACAGCAGAATGGCGTCGTCGAACGCAAGAACAGAACACTAATTGAGATGGCCAGAACGATGCTAGATGAATAAAAGACCCTAAGAAAATTCTGGCCCGAAGCCATTGATACTGCATGCCATACAATCAATCGTGTTTATCTTCACAATCTACTGAACAAGACATCTTATGAGCTCCTTACTGGCAAAAAACCAAATGTCAGTTACTTCAGAGTATTTGACGGAAGGTGCTGGATCAAGGACCCACATCACACCTCAAAATTTGCACCAAAAGCACATGAGGGTTTTATGCTTGGATATGGAAAGGATTCTCACTCCTACAGAGTCTTCAATCTCTTTCATTACAAAGTGATTGAAACAGTGGATGTGCGGTTCGATGAGACCAACGGCTCACAAAGAAAGCAGCTGCCAAGTGTGCTAGATAAAGTTCCATCCAGTGAACCAATCAAGCTAATGGGAACTGTAAGTGCATCTAGTGCCACCCCTAGTTGGTTTTGGAGTATTGACGACAAACCTAGTTGAGGGACTAATGTGTTTGTGAGAATTGCAGGAAAACACAGGTAGAAGTCCCTCATTGATTCGGTTTTACTACCAGAGATGACCCCTAAAAATGTACGAAGACATTGAAGACAATGGTGGTTTATGAAGATATTCATATTGAAGACAATGACATGAGAAGACTCCCTATGAAGCTTTTGGAACTCGAAGACCTAGATCCTTCGTAGTTTTATTTCATTCATGTTGTGTCATAGGAACCACCGTACTGTTAAGTGGGGTCGAAGAGAACCAGTCAGAATGACTGAAGTGATGCCTAATTCAAATCCTATGTCTTCGAGCGAAGCCTATGAGAGAAAATCTTGTCCAGAGTCAGACAAGTCAGCTTTACTTGTAGCCCAAGTAAAGTTGTCGTGTGAGTTCGAAATCCGACCGTTGGTACACATGTCAGTTCCTTAGTGACCCAGGGTCATTTCGGACAGATCAGGTCGGGTTGCCAAGTGGCTATAAATAGTCCACCCCCCACAACCTTAAATGGTTGGCTGCTCAGATTTCAGTGCACGGCTTTTGTCGTTTGAGAGCAACCCACCTCGAAGCCTTTGAAAGAAAAATTCCCAGTGAGGAGAAAAGCCCTAACCACCCAGAGCCAGAGTAAATTGGGCATCACTTAAGTCTTCGTGTCTGTGTGATCTGAAGACTTATTACACTTGAGGATTGTGCATCCTCCAGACGGTTAGGCGTCGCGTTCTGAGCATCCAAGAGAAATTGTGGATTGCCGGTGAACGAAGTCTGTGAAGGTTTGGGAGTCTACCTTGAAGACTTACCAGAGTGATTGGGCGAGGCCTGTGTGACCTTAGCTCAAGGAGAAAACGGTGAGGACTGGGTGTCTTGGACTAAGTGTCCTTGACTGGGTGTCCGGGACTGTGTGTCCTTTGGTTTAAATACCTAGCCGCTTCAACCAGACGTACAGTTGTCATAGCAACTGGAACTGGTCCAACAAATCATTGTCTTCAAAGTGTCACTGGTTTCATCTTCACTTCCTTTTACTTACAGTTATTCATTGTGAAGCCATTACATGCCTGCTTTACCGTTTGTCTTCACAACATGAATGTATGATCTGTTTGGCTTCATAACTTCTTCCTACCTGATCCTTATTACACTGAAGCTGTTTTTCACTGCAATTTCACTCTATTGAATACATGACCATGGCTGGACTAGTGTAATCTAACTTCCGCTGCATAGTAATAGGCATAATCTTCACTGTTTGTCTTCATAACTCTCACGTTTTGAAGACTTTCATAAAAATCGCCTATTCACCCCCCTCTAGTCGATATAACGCACTTTCAGGAACTGGAGAAATTATACCTTCTGAAGCTCATCCTGAAGAAGAACTCATCATCTCAGCACCTGATCAACATGAAGACAATGCTTAGCCTGAAGACATTCCTTCCAACAACGACAATGAACAGCAAGAGCAAAGTCTTCGCCCTGTACATCCTCGCGTTGCCAATGAAGTGCACATTGAAAGAATAATTGATAGCATCAATGCACCTGGTCCACTCACTCGTTCAAGGGCAACTCAGCTAGCAAATTTCTGTGGGAACTTCGCATTCGTCTCAATATCAGAACCCAAGAAAGTTGAAGAAGCCTTCATGGAACCTGAACGGATTCAAGCTATGCAAGAAGAGCTTCAACAGTTTGAGCTGAATAATGTATGGGAACTGGTTAAGCGTCCTGATCCACGGAAGCACAACATAATAGGCACCAAATGGATATACCGCAACAAGCAAGATGAGCATGGTCAAGTTGTCAGAAACAAAGCTCGTCTAGTTGCTCAAGGATATACTCAAGTGGAGGGCATTGACTTCGATGAAACATTTGCTCCTGTGGCTAGGCTTGAAGCCATACGCATACTGCTGGCCTATGCAAATCATCATAACATACTTCTCTATCACATGGATGTGAAAAGTGCCTTTCTCAATGGCAAGATTGAAGAAGAAGTGTATGTTGCACAACCACCTGGCTTTGAAAATCCAAAACATCCTGATATGGTATACAAGCTCAACAAGGCACTGTATGGCCTCAAACAAGCCCCTAGGGCCTGGTATGATACACTCAAGTACTTTTTGAAAAGCAAAGGCTTCATACCTGGTTCCCTGGATCCCACTCTTTTCACGAAGACATATGATGGTGAACTGTTTGTGTGCCAAATATATGTGGATGACATTATCTTCGGCTGCACCAATCAGAAGTATAGTGAAGAGTTTGGATACATGATGCAAGAGAAATATCAGATGTCCATGATGGGGGAGCTGAAGTTCTTCCTTGGTCTTCAAATACGACAACAACGCAATGGCATCTTCATATCTCAAGAGAAGTATCTCAAAGATTGCCTGAAGAAGTTCGGTATGCAAGACTGCAAAGGCTTCACAACACCAATGCCAGCCAAACATCATCTGGGTCCTAACGACAATGGTAAAGAGTTCGATCAAAAGGTATACCGCTCCATGATTGGTTCTTTACTTTATCTATGTGCATCTAGGCCAGATATTATGCTTAGTGTTTTCATGTGTGCTCGATTTCAAGCGGCAACAAAGGAGTCGCATCACTTAGCTGTGAAGCGAATTCTTTGATATTTGGCTCACACCCTAACTCTAGGATTATGGTATCCAAAGGGCTCAGAGTTTGATCTGGTTGGATTCTCGGATGCTGATTATGCTGGTGACAAAGTTGATCGCAAGTCTACATCAGGCACATGTCACTTTCTGGGACGATCACTTGTATGTTGGTCTTCAAAGAAGCAGAACTGTGTATCTCTCTCCACTGCTGAATCTGAATACATTGCTGCTGGATCTTGCTGCGCTCAGCTTCTGTGGATGAAGCAAACACTCAAGGACTCTGGCATTCATCTGAAGCAAGTGCCACTTTACTGCGACAACGAAAGCGCCATCAAGATTGCCAACAACCCAGTTCAGCACTCGAAGACAAAGCACATTGAAATTCGTCATCACTTTCTCAGAGATCATGTTGTGAAGGAAGACATTGATATCATACACGTCAACACTTAAGAGCAATTGGCAGATATCTTCACCAAGCCCTTGGATGAGAAGTGGTTCTACAAGTTATGGTGTGAGCTAAATATCCTGGAATCCTCAAATGTCCTGTGATCAGGCACACATCCTAACCCATATGCATATTGATGACTTAGATGTACAACACACGAAGTGAAGTATATCTTCAATCAATGAAGGCATACATTCTAATTGTGAATACATTAATGTGGAATTTGACTTCGGTGCGCCACGATAATTGTGCACCGTGTCTGGGTCTAATACTTCCTATACGGTGGGTAACGCCACCACCAAACGTTCTATTTTGAAGTGTTTCACTCATGGCATTACCTTGCAATGTCTTCACATTTGGTTTGGCTTCGAACTCAACATATTTTCATGATTATCTTCACTATGTTGATTATATATATATATATATATATATATATATATATATATATGCTAGTGTTCTGTCCTCTACAGCATTCACTTATAGCTATGCCTTCGTGTTGAATCTTTTGAACTAAGTGAATGTGATCGGACCCCAACTTCTCTATGATTTCTATCTCAAACTCTATCTCTCCAAGTCATATGCATTCTATTGAAACTGTCGAATGTCTTCTCTGCGTCCTTGTCAGCAGAAGATACACAGACAACCATTAAGTCTGTTTTCAATGTTCATTCCTCCACATGAAATCCGGAGAAGTAGGAACGACCACCCGATAATCCAGGCGTGCGTGGGACGTGGAACAAACCCCAAAATTCCACATATTGGCCACGTGTTCCTCAGATGCGAATCGCCAGGGGCACCTGTGTAATAGCACAGTGCCTCCCCTGTGCCTATTAATTCACACTCACAGCGGTCATTATCTCTTCTTCCACCCTCGCACGAACCCTAGCGCCACCGCTAGCTCTCGACAACGCCGACGACGAAGAGCTTCGCTGCCGCAACCTCTCCGTCGCCGTCTTCACGCCGACCGCGGACATCGTCCTCTCCGCCGTCGCCGTAGGTGTCCTCCGTCGCCAAGTTAGGGCACGGAAGAGTGAACTGCTCGGCCTCATCTCCCACTCCGTCTAGCAGTTCTCAGTGTGGTAAATAAAACTCCCTTTTTACAGCACCATTGATCCTATTGATCTGTCACTTTCTACCACAAGCAGTTTCTGTTCACACAAGCTAGATCTCTCTCATACTGCATCTCATAACATGCCTAGTATATTCACTTGTGCTTCACAAAGTAGTTAGATTCCTCACTTGTACTGATCTGTGGATTCGTACAAATCTGGAACCAACTTCTTATCTATGAGTGAATGTCTTCGCACGATGAGGTCAATGTCTTCTAAACTGATTTATCTTCAAAATCTTCTGAGAATGCATATGACCTCTTCCCCTTCCCTCGCACCTTAATGCTATCACAGGTACATGTCCGTGGGAGAATCCTTTGGTTCTCATAGTCTGCATTCATTTGCAGAATTCTTACAGCATCACATAAATTCTACCGAAGCCAGTTCCTGTTGGTCCAGCAAATGAAAACCTTTGAAGCCTTTGAGCGTCTTGAAGCCTTTCAAGTTAAAGTTTATGGCTTCAGAAAAGGCAGCAATGAAGGGTGGCAGAAAGCGTCATGGTGAGACCTCCAGAGATCTGCCAGATGAACTCTCAGAAATGTACAAGACAGATCCTGAAGAGGATTACAGTCAGCGCAAGACCCGAATCCAATGGATTTGAAGATATTGGGCAGAACAATGGTTCAAATACAGATTTGTGACCCAGGAGTATGCTGAGAAAAACGCCATCAAGAGACCGTGGGGAGACATCCTATTCAAGAATCTTCTACCCAGGTCCAGAGATGAAGCCATTGCTCAAGGCTTCTATCCATGCATGGTCTGTGGACCACAGCCTGCTGATGCACACTCGTTGTCACTGCTATGGTGTCGTGACGACAATCTGTTCAAGCGCAACTTCCAGTTTGCTCAAAACACTGCGAAGCAGAACAAGAAGACTTTTGGGTTAGACTTCAACCCTGGTCCCTCATCTCCAAGGGCAGATGGCACATGACATGCAGAACCCAATGTCATCGGTCCTTTCACCAACCTTGAAGGCCTCATCACCTACATCTTGGTTCAAGGGACTGCAGTGAATGAGCCTGCGGCTGACACTGAGTCTGATGACGCGTCTGCAGTGCCGAAGCCAAAGCAGTTGAAGAAGCCAAAAGCTTCAAAGCCAGCCCCTTCACCAAAAATCTCAAGGGCGAAGCCATTGGCAACTGCACCTCCTGAAGACAGTGTGCAGTCTGAAGATTTATCACGCGTCTCCATGCCCCAGAAGGCCAAGATGCCTCTGTCTCACACTGGCAAAGAGCTAACAGCTGCTGCCATCCTGCGCAATGACGACATTGATCTGTCAAGTGATGAAGATCTTGCAGATGACGCTCTTGAGCAACTCATCAAGAGGAAAGAAGAAGCAGAAATCTTCAATGATCTGCCTCTCTTTGATGTCACCATCATCCACAACTTCATTGACGAGTGGTTTGACACGCCAAACATCAGCTTTGAAGATCTGCAGCTACCTATTGGCCTCAGTGTCGCCTTCCAAGGCGCCATTGCTTCAGAACTTGCTATTGCCCAGCGCATTGTTGAACTGAAGCAGAAGATTGACTATGAAAAGGATCAGTTCAAGAAGCATATGGCCAAGCTCAGCGTTCAAGAAGTGAAGAACTTCAAGACAATGATGCACGAGCTCAAGGAAGCCTTTGTGAAGAAGCGTGCAGAAGCTCAGGGTTCGCGTGAGCGCATGAAGACTCTGGCTGACAGATGTGTGCAAGCCTATAATGAGGCTGAGAAGCGCAAAGCACTTGGGCATCCTGGCATCGACCCCAGGATGGCCGTAAAGAAGAAGAAGAATCCTGCTACGGCTGAATCTGATGCACCAAGGCAAGAAGCAGTTCCGATTGTCTTCCCAACAAGAATGACTGGCTCGAAGCCAAAGAGCCGGTCAACAGCTTCAGAGCTCAAGAAGACAAGAACTTCTGAGGCTGAAGCCAGGAAGAGGAAACACTCTGAAGCCTCTCCTACTGCCCCCACCAAGAAAAAGATAAAGACCAAGAAAGCTCGGGCTGCTCCCACAGAGCCCTTGATAGTTGAACCCATTTCTATGGTTCATCCTGACGCAGAATGTCAACTGACAGTTCATGAGCCTGCTTCCACAGAGGCTCCTAAAGCTGAAGACATTCCAGCAGCTGATCCCATCGCTGCTGAAGACATTGGTCATCATGACAATGTAGAAGATGATGTAGTCCTTCCTCAGTTTGAAAACAGCAAACTCATCAGCATTGGTCGTCCACTGACGCCACTTGCACAGGATGCTTCATGGGCGGATCGCCCACAAGAGGAAGAAGACTATGAGGCCCAGCCCACTCCAACTCCACAGGCGTCGTCTGTGTTCCGCAGGCTTCGCAAAGGTCCAAGGCCTCAAGTCTCTGCTGAAGACATTCCGGCTGCATCAGCCGCAGAAGAAGAAGTACCACAAGATCCCAATCCCTTGTTCCACCAAGAAGCAGTTCTCCAGGAGAACGTGCCTGTGACCGACCCTCCAGCTAGTCAAGTGGAGGATGAAAATCTTGAGGCTGCCACAACCACCAATGAAGCTAATGTGGAGCCCTCCCCAGCAAAAGCTTCAGAAGATAGTGAAGCCACTGATTCCGCCACTTCTGTTCCTGAGTCTGCTGCCGGTCCCCAATTCAACTATCATGTTGAGCATAGGCCTCAGGTCCAGAAGCCAATCCCAAGACTACCAAGGTTTCCAGGTCCTGCATCAGCACCTGGTTCCTTCAACATCAATGGCTTCAGGGCAGACAACACGTTCTTCAATAGCTCCAGGAACCCCTACTCAAGGGAAAGGATATCATCTGATCGGTTCTGGAGCTATCCTTAGCGAAGCTATTACTCTTGCATTCTTTACAACCAAAGTCGCATCTTCCCACACAAGCGCCTTGATGTTGAAACTATAGCTGGTCTGCCCTGTCTAGAAGAAGCGTTGGATTGCTTCAAGCAAGTGGGTCTGCTGCAGTTTGTTACTGATGAAGAGCATTGGAATGAATAGCTACTGCTACAATTCTATGCCACACTTCACATCAAAGGGTATAGCAGAGATCCGAAGACTTGGGTCCTGGAGTGGATGACTAGCAACGTTCATCATGAAGCCAATGCATTTGACATCATTGAGCTCACTGGCTTGCCCACTCCTGGCGATCTCTTCGAGCAAGGCTGTCAGCTGCATGCTGAAGCTATTGGGAGCATCTTTCAGTGGCCGGAACCTGATATGAGTCAAATGCTCAGCATGATGAAGCCATTGCCCCAAGATGCTGCTTATCCCACAGAGTTCTTCGTTGAAGACATTGAGTACCTGCCCAGAACCATCTATCACATCATCAGGCGAACTCTCTGGCCTATCAAAGGGCACTCTCCAATGCCAAGCTTCAGGGTGCAATGAAGACTTTGGTCTTCTATATACTTCATGGAAAATGCTTCAATGCACAGGACTTCTTCATACGCCAACTTGTTGCATCAGGCATTGATTTGTTTGGTTTGAAGTTCTACACCCCTTGGGTCATGCGGCTGATCAAGCTACACTCCGCCATCTCGTATCAGCCCTCAGCCCGCAACCATCGGATCTTCTTGCCTAACGTGGACATGTCTACTGAAGCCATATATTCTGAGCCTGCCAAGCAACCTCTAAGTCTGACAGTGCCACTGCTCCAAGACCCAAGAACATGAGAACATAAGAGTTTTACTCAGAACGTTGAAGGCGTTGAAGCAGTTTCTCGGGTGTATCCTTTGGCTGGCACTACACGTGCACCACACCCTGCTTCAACTGAAGCCACTGACAGTGCCACTGCTCCAAGACCCAAGAAGCGCACTCGTGTTCTCAATGACCGAGAGCTTCTTGTGGCTCTACATCAGAAACAGGATAGGCATCATGACTGGCTGAAGCGTCAGATGAAAAGCCTCTTGGTGGATGTTAATCGCACTCGAAATCTTGCCACCAAGAATGCTTTCGTTGCCCATGAAACATGTCGCCGCACATGGAAAGGGCTCTCAATGATGTGTTCTGAAGCTGATCTTCAAGAGGATGGCTTCACTGAGAGATTCAAGTTTGACTCCACACCTCCTCGAAGGGCTGTGCTGCTAGGAACTCCATTCCTTGAAGACTCTGAGTTCTCTTCCTCTGCTGCCACAGTGACTGCCAGAATTATTGAGGAAGAAGATGATGCTACTTCATCGCCACCTCCTTCAGCACCTCCAAGCTCTTCTGCACCGCCAAACATCACCAACAACCCTGCTACTTCACCTACTCCTCATGGGAACGAGTAGAGGCTCTATGTCTTCAAACCTATTTGGTCATTACTAACAAAAGGGGGAGAAGCATATGAGATTGATAGTCTTCAAGCGGGTCCATATGGGCGGGTGCTTTACATTTTGCTTCGTGCTTACAACTCTCGTTTTTGCTACATTTGGTTCTTATGAGTTGTAACACTTAAACTAGATGGTCGTCTGCTACTTATTTGCCACCTTGTTTTGCGAAGATAAATTCCGCATGTGCGACGATAAATTCCTCACTTAGCTCACTCTGCAGACGTGCATTTTCCATTATGCATGTCATTATCTTCATATACTTTCACATGCATAGTGGATTGTCATCATAAGTTGAAGTGGATCTCCACAAGTACAACCTTCCATGTGCATTTGCATTCCAAAAGCAAATTAACTCATATGCACATCTACAGGGGGAGCCCTTGCAACTTATGAAGACAATTCCTTATTCTTTACAATTTCACAGATTATATTCCCCGTTGAAAACTTCAACTAGTTTGTCATCAATCACCAAAAAGGGGGAGATTGTAAGTGCATCTAGTACCACCCCTAGTTGGTTTTGGAGTATTGATGACAAACATAGTTGAGGGACTAATGCGTTTGTGAGAATTGCAGGATAACACAGGTAGAAGTCCCTCATTGATTCAGTTTTACTACCAGAGATGACCCCTAAAACTTTATGAAGACATTGAAGTCAAAGGTGGTATATGAAGATATTCACATTGAAGACTATGACAAGAGAAGACACGATATGAAGCCTATGGAGCTCGAAGACTTAGATCTTTCGTAGTTCTTTTTCTTTTGTGTTGAGTCATAGGAACCACCGTACTATTAAGTGGGGTCGAAGAGAACCAGTCAGAATGACTGAAGTGATGCCTAAACCAAAAACCTATGTCTTCGAGTGAAGACTATGAGAGTGAATATTGTCCAGAGTCGGACAAGTCAGCTTTGCTTGTAGCCCAAGTAAAGTTGCCGTGTGAGTTTGAAATCTGACCGTTGGGACACGTGTTAGTTCCTTAGTGACCCAGGGTCATTTCGGACAAATCAGGTCGGGTTGCCAAGTGGCTATAAATAGCCCACCCCCTACAACCATAAATGGTTGGCTGCTCAGATTGAAAGTACGGCTTTTGTTGTTTGAGAGCAACCCACCTCCAAGCCTTTGAGAGAGAATTCCCTGCGAGGATAAAGCCCTAACCACCAGAGCCAGATAGAATTGGGCAACACTTAAGTCTTCTTGTCTGTGTGATCTGAAGACTTATTACACTTGAGGACTGTGCATCCTCCAGCCGGTTAGGCATCGCGTTCTGAGCATCCAAGAGACATTGTGGATTGCCGGTGAACGAAGTCTGTGAAGGTTTGGGAGTCTACCTTGAAGACTTACCAGAGTGATTGGGCGAGGTCTATGTGACCTTAGCTCAAGGAGAATACGGTGAGGACTGGGTGTCCTGAGCTGCGTGTTCAGGACTGGGTGTCCGGGACTGTGTGTCCTAAGGTTTAAATACCTAGCCACTCCAACCAGACGTACAGTTGTCACAGCAACTGGAACTGGTCCAACAAATCATTGTCTTCAATGAGTCACTGGTTTCATCTTCACTTCACTTTACTTACTGTTACTCCTTGTGAAGTCATTGTATGTTTGCTCTATCATTTGTCTTCACTGAGTGACTGCGTGTTCTGTTTGGCTTCACAATATCTTCCTACCTGATCCTTACTACCTAGCTGCCATTAGTCTTTGTGCTTTCACTTCATTGAATACTTGACTATGGTTTGCCTAGTGTAGCCTACCTTCCGCTGCATGGTAATAGGTTTAATTTTATCGTTTGTCTTCAAAACTCCCATGTTCTAAAGACTTTCATAAAAATTGCCTATTCACCCCCCCTCTAGTCGATATAACGCACTTTCACAAACATTATAGTGGGGCATGAAACCGGACTCAAACAGGTGGACGTGAATGGTTCTTCACGTAGAGTAATTGTGACCATTCTTACAGCCAGCACATGGACAAGGCATAAAACCATCCACCCGCTTGTTTGCCTCAGCCGCAAGAAGAAAAGTACGCACGCCATTAATGATCTCGGGAGAGCATCGGTCATCGTACATCCATTGCCGGCTCATCTTCAGTACACAGCACCGAAAACACCAAATTAATATAATACATAAAGTTCATACATAAAGATCATACAACACTTAAATGCAACAAACAAATAACTCTCTAGCTAAAGAATTTAAATGCAACAACAAATGCGATCAAGATCGCAACTAAGGTAATAATTGATCCAACAGCATAATGATACCAAGCCTCACTATGAATGGCATATTTTCTAATCTTTCTAATCTTCAAGCGCATTTTCTCCATCTTAATATTGTGATCATCGACGACATCGGCAACATGCAACTCCAATTCCATCTTCTCCCCCTCAATTCTTTTCAATTTTTCCTTCAAATCGTCGTTTTCTCTTTCAACTAAATTTAGCCTCTCGACAATAGGGTCGGTAGGAATTTCCGGTTCAACTACCTCCTACATACAAATATCTATGTCAACTTGATGGGCATAATTTGTCATAAACACGAAATGCAATGAATATTTTTAAAAGAGAATATACCACATCCGAATCATAACCTGGACGAGGGCCGACGGGGACGGATATCAAAATCATGGTACTATGTATAACAAACAACGTATGGGTAAGATAATTATACGAGTAACTATATATCCAAATCACATAAACATCCATTTTTTATAAAACTTCATGAACAAGAGGCTCACCACAAGGTGGTGCGGCGACGGAACGTTGCGGGCGATCGATGGTGGTTACGACGGAGATTTATAAGGCACTAAGTAAACTACACCTACATATGCAAACTAAGTGTTATTTTTGACCTCAAATTGCATATAAATCAAATACTAGAACATATATATATATAATTCCTCCCAAATTACTAAACTCAAAAATCAATCACTATATAAAGCATTGCACGAGCTAATCTAGCAATGAGAGATGAAAGGACAAAGTTGCTAACCTTTGTGATCATTTGAATGGATGGGGGCCTTCAAATCTTGACAAATTTTGGGCAAAATGTGTGATGAGCTTGAGAGGAAGAGGGAAAAGAACAGAGAGGAGAGGGGAAAGGGGAAGAACAGAGCGAGCTCGGGTGGACGGAGGGTCTATGCAGGATGACCTTTAGTACCGGTTCATGATATGACCCGATACTAAAGGTGCTGGAGGGGCCCCGGAATGACAACATCCTGCCACAACTCACTTTAGTACCGGTTCGTGGCACGAACCAGTGCTAAAGGTTCACCATGAACCGGTACTAATGATGTCTGCCCGCCTAGCCGTTGGAACCGGCACTAATGGACACATTAGTGCCGGCTCAAATTCAAACCGACACTAATGTGCTTCACATTTGACCCTTTTTCTACAAGTGATACTAGAAATCGACCCAATTCTCCCCGATACACCTTCTGCCAGTGAAGATCAGTGCATAGCGGTAGTACAAGGAGGGGCCTTGAGACATTCCAATCTCTATTTTTGTGCAGATCAACTAAAATTAAGCACCCCAGTTTGCAGAAACATTTAAACATTAACAATGGGACTAGTTGATGAAACATATACTAACAAAGAGAAGAACTTTATTTATCTACATTGGAAATGAAATGACAGAGAGGACACTCGCTCTATTTTAACTATATTATTACTTCATTTTATCAGTGGCACTAGGGTCGAGCAGGTGGCAAGCGAGGTGTACCGTGCGTGGCAAGGATGGAGGCCGGGGGTGCTTAGACCGGGATGCTGAAGCTGGCTCTTTCAGCCGCTATCTTCCCCCCTAATGTTTCTGTGGTAGCATTTGGGTTATAATCCAAACTTGGTCGAGTCGGTGCTACGTCCCCCTACCTGCGAAGCTTATGTGGCGAACTTGTCTCCTACTAGTACTCAATCTATTCTAGTAGTAGTTGCATAACTGCCCGTTTACACTGAGATGTTGTCGGATAATGGTTCTCTATGGTTGGGTTTCTTTAATGAAATTAGAGGAAACCCCCTCTTTCGATATATAAAAAATCAGTGGCACTAGCGGTTCCAAAATATTGCCTCAAATTAATAGTCCCACTAGATTAAGGTGCAAAATAATAACATTACTGCTTTATCATGGCAGTGCCAAAACAGTAGCACAAGAACAGACTCAACACGTAGGATCTTTGGCAAACGGTCGGACCAAAAAGGAACATACCTCATGATGGGAACCATATCTACATTCAACGCCATCGTAGAAGGGATGACACCAGTCACCAACATGGATGATTCAATTCATAGGACCTTTTTGTGTAGTTCACCTAAAATGAAGCAATGTCCCATGAGCTAGCAGCTTCTTCTTCACTAGTTGCAATAAAATTGAGCGACATCAAGGTTTGTCGTGAAGCTCGTGGAATGTTCAACTATAATTTGGATATCATTTGTGCAGTTCAACTAAGATCAAGCGTGAAATGTATATCTCTGTTTGAACAAAAAGGTGGAAAGGAGGGTGACTAACATGTGATGAAACATACATCAAATGAAAATAAGCATGTTCCTTATCTGAATGGCGATCCTACAAGGACAGTAGCAATTTCTAAAGTAGCATCATTGCTAGATATTAGTGTGGGGATTAGGATTAACTATGACAACCATTAAATACAACATTACTTTAATGGTGCCATTGCTTCATTTGACCAGCAACATTACATTAACAGTTGCCAAAGAGTTGGTATTTGGGCACGGGAGAGTAGGCGGACCAGGACAATTGAATTTCTAACAAAAACAAGCAACTTATCTCAATGGGAAATTTAGCAGGACATGAAAAATAGTGCCATTGATTCATATTACTAGAGGCATTACATTGAAAGCAACATTGGTTTAAGGTGTCCTTACTTTTAACAGTGGGACTGCAACATTTTACCAGTGGCATTACATAAGAGGGGCTCGGGTCAACAAACGTCAGAACAGGATATCTGGGTTGGTCCCTTTTTTGTTCGGTATAGCTATGTTATACTGTGTGTGTGAGGCTAACAAATCTAGTCCTGGAAATACTCTGTTGACTTGTCCCCCAGTCCCCACTTTCTTTGCTTTTTCAACCAATAGATCAGTTTATATTGAGTTTGTATTGTGTTTCCCTTTATTTCCCTATTAGACCAAGAGACTAGATGGATAGCCAGTCTCTGCTAATTTTTGCCCCATTATTTCCTCTTTCGACCAAGTCCTAGATTCAGGTAACAAATCTTCCCCCACTGCCCACCCCCTTTCTTCCCTATTTGAACCAAGTAGTACTAGATTCGACTGCATGAAGTAGTTTTACCTCTTAACAGTAAAAATTTAGATGGCGTTTGAACAACCGATCGATCCTATCTATGAGGGGGCCTGAGAAAGAGTAAAAGATACAAATGCAGTGACGTCAAGAGTTGTGGAAGTAGAGGAAGGACGGTTTTGAAGGAAGTTATACCTAAGGGTCGCCGGGATGTTGCTAGGTGGATGCGGGAGGCCGGATCTGCCCACACTAAGGCATCATGGAAGAAGGGGTCGGAGGCCCTCCCTAGCTGGCACTGCGTGGGAGAGAACGGCAAGGCGCACTGATGGGGACCCGCCGGCAGTGGGTTAGAGCCGTCGTCGAGGACTACTGCATGAACATTGCACCTTCTCACTTTCCCCGACGGAGGGGATCCGACTGGATCTGTGACCAGCGGTGAGCAGAGAGAGTGTGGCCACTGCTGTCTTGTTTAGATCTGGATAGGATGAGAGAGTGTGAAGAGAGCAACACTAGCAGCAAGCGCGGAAGCTCCTGCCTATATAGTGGAGTAGTTTTCTTTTATCTACCGGCGCTGGCTTGACCTCGTCAATGACTGTCGAGAAGTCTTCATGAACGTGTCCCAGAGGCGCACTTGATCTGAAGCACCGGATTAACATATAACACGAAAAAATGCCACATGACGAGAAACCATAACCGCACTGCCCCAAGGAGACAACATGAATCCCGACGGACAAACTAGACGAGGATCAAAGCTCAAATTAAAGACAAACTCATAGAAAAGGGGTCAATCAATAGATGTCCTAATTAACATAGCCGACTTGACCTAGATGGCAGCTGAGTAGTCTTCGGGCACGTGCCCCCAATGACCAGCGCCTTGCAAGATGATAAGAAACCTTTTTTAGATTTCTCATCAGAACTATAGTCCTATACAACACAGCCTGCACAATATGTAGATGATAGCCAATCTAGCCGTTTGCTGGAGTCTTGTCACATGCATGGACGAACTGATCTCCCGTGTCATGCAGGAATTGTCTAGGCACCGACCTTTGTACAACACTGCCCCAGTACTATCGCTCGTCTCTCTCCTATTAACTCAGCCGACTTGTAGGGCCGGGGAGTGTGCCTATGGTCGGTTCTCAATTCCGGTCCCACATGTGTGTGCAAACGCAATATGACGTGTGGTCCATTTGGAGAGTGGTGTACCAGACGAACCGAATGTCTGGGGTGCGATGCGAACATGACGGGTGTGCTGTATGCATGTGTACTGCCATTTTCTTGAGGCTTTGCTCCATGGTGCAATCCATGGATACAAAATTATATTGAAAAGTCGAGGGACGGGCAGTTCCGCGTAGTCGGTTCGATAGAGAGGCGAGAAGATGAGGGAGTAGGCTGCTACAAACGTAGGGCTGTGTGATTTGATGGCTCGTTACAGCTGTACAGCTGAGGCCCTGTGATTTGACTTGCCATTATCATTATTACTGCAGCGCTACGACCGGCATGAGTCTCCCAATTCATGACCACCTCCATGGTAGTATACAGGTGCCAAGTGGTGTACTCCTTACTCCTTGGCAAATGAAATAAATACTATGAAGAAAGAGATAGAGAGAAGTAAAAAACTCTTATAGCCAACTTTATAGCTACCCTTGTTGTATGAGTGACTAAGTGATGACTATGTATGACATGCCAACATTAGATAGCCTAATGCACCTGGACGGAGGAAGTAGTTTCATGCATGCGAAGTAGGCAAAAAAATGCTCATTCATAGCCCTCTAAAATCTCCAAGGGCGCGACCGCGCGAGCGAGGCGACAGTCGTGGTAGGTGCGACCATGATACCGGTTGCTGACAGCCCTTGGGTCTAAGATCGATGGTCACATGCTAAGTTGCTGAAAATTTGTAGAAAAACCCTCCAGGATAGGATATTCACCCATAGGTCTAGAATCACGCCATGCAACAGTTCGATCTCAGATCCAAGGGATCTCGGAAGCCCGTATCATGGGAGCATGGAAAGCTTCGTATCACCTGTAATTTTCCCGACGCTTGATGTGCAAACACGCAGATGCATGAAGCCATTTAATTGGACATCTAGTAGACATGACATCTAATTGGGCCCCCATAGTACTATGCATGAATCCATTTATCCATCGGGCAAGCCACTACCCTGCCGTTCGCACGCCCACTCAACATTTTTACAATCGGAAAGCCGCTAGCAATTTGCTCCTACTCGTACCCGTCTCTCGGTGTTCTGGGAACCGGGGTGCCTAGACTTGCCTGCCTGCGGCCCATGGCGTGGCACCATCGACGGCCTGGTATGACCCATCTTCAAAATCAACAACACAAGACCCTCACTAGGGGCCAAGCCTTGTGAGGCGGACGACGCCAAGGCCTCCAGAAGGAGCGGCCTCCTTAGGCTGGCTCCTGAGGAGCGGAGATTTCTATGCAAGCCTTCACCTCATGAGGTTCAGATGACGTAAGCCATGACGACCAAGGCCAGGCGGGCGCCAGCGGGCGCAGTACAACAGGTTTCCTCTTTGGTGCTAAAGAGGCAAGCACAGGCGCGGAGACCCAGGGAATCAGCCAAAGGTTTCCATTTCTATGCAACAAGACCAAGACCGCCAGGACTGCAGGATGGAGGTCATTGCTACCTCTTGAGCACTTGCATTGGTTTTCCCTTGAAGAGGAAAGGGTGGTGTAGCAAATTAGCGTAAGTATTTCCCTCAGTTTTTGAGAACCAAAGTATCAATCCCGTAGGAGGCTACGCGCGAGTCCCTCGCACCTACACAAAACAAATAAATCCTCGTAACCAACACGATAAGGGGTTGTCAATCCCTACACGGTCACTTACGAGAGTGAGATCTGATAGATATGATATGATAATATTTTCGGTATTTTTATGATAAAGATGCAAAGTAAAATAAAAGGCAATGAAAGTAACTAAGTATTAGAAGATTAGTATGATGAAGATAGACCCGGGGGCCATAGGTTTCACTAGTGGCTTCTCTCAAGAGCATAGATATTTTACGGTGGGTGAACAAATTACTATTGAGCAATTGACAGAATTGAGCATAGTTATGAGAATATCTAGGTATGATCATGTATATAGGCATCACGTCCAAGACAAGTAGACCGACTCCTGCCTGCTTCTACTACTATTACTCCACACATCGACCGCTATCCAGCATGAATCTAGAGTATTAAGTTCATAAGAATAGACACTACAAAAAAAGACACATCCGTGACATTTTGGGCCGAACGAAATTTTTTCTGTCATACATATGACACTTCTATGACGATAATTGTGACAAAACCTGGTATCATCATAGATGTGGTGGGCTCCTACTTCTATGACAAAAAATCATGACAGAAAATGGGCTTTTCATGCTGGGAGGGCCGGAGACGCAGCTGCATGACATTCTTTGGGCCGTCCATGATGGAAAAAACCGTAGTAGAAGCGAGGGGGAGGAAAATTTCGGGGAGTTCCCAGTTACAGTGGGAGGTCGGGGGCCAAGCGATGCGCACTTCTCTCGTACACGTACGCGCATGTGTGCGAGGCGTTGGCTCTAACTGAACCTGAGCGAAGCGTTGGGCTGTAACCGAACCCGACCGATTGCACTCCAGGATACGCGTTACTGAACCCGAGCGATTGATCGATATCTGTAAACTGAACCCGATTGAGCGATTCCTTCGCTACTGTTACTAACTGTAGCCGATCGATTGCATGAACAGTGAGCGTTGCGGGGCGGGGAGTGGATGAACAATGAGCGGTGGCGTTGCCTCTGGATGAACAGGACCCCGTGGTGTGGAGGGCTGGATGAACAGTAGATGGTGGAGGGGTGCCTGTGGAGGGGTGGTTGAATAGGACCCCGTGGTGTGGAGGGCTGGATGAACAGTAGACGGTGGAGGGGTGGTTGAACAGTAGCCGGTGGAGTAGCGCATGGTGGAGGCTGGATGAACAGGAGCCCGTGGAGGCTGGAGGAGGTCGACGGTAGCCCATGGAGGCAGGAGGAGGTCGACGGTGGAGATGAACAGTATCCCGTGGAGTCCCGTTTTGTGGTACGCCACACCCCTCCCGATGAACAGGACTCTCGTTTCGACCATAGGAGGTCCGTTTCATCCGTTTTGCGGTACGCCACACCCATCCCGATCATCAGGATCCCCGTTTCGAACGTAGGAGGTCCGTTTCCTCCATTTTGCGGCACACCAAACCCCTCCCGATGAACAGGATCCCGTTTCGAACGTGGCTGGTCGAACACAAGGCCGTTTCCTCCATTCTGCGGTACGCTAGGCCTCGTTTCCATGGCCTGTTCCATCCAAGCCCTCCCGATGAACACGACCACACATTCCGTTCCGACCCAGCCAGTTGACTCCCACGCGTTCCGTTGCCTCCCGATGAACATGACGCATTCCGTTGCCTCCCCATGAACACGACGCATTCCGTTGCCTCCCCATGAACACGACGACGACGCTGTTTCTCCGTTCCAACCCAGCCATGTACACGAGCCCTGGCCATACGTATGCGCGAGTAGGCGTTCGAGACCCCGCCCGTATGTAGACATACATGGCCGTCTTTTCTTTCTTGCATCCTGGCCGCTGTACGTACGTGTACATGCTACGTGTGTGCCTCTACTACGACACGTGCGCGCCTCTACATCCACCAGTATATATGTACGTACACGTTCGCGACCAGAATGACAACGCTATGTACGCTTCGACCAGGTGGGTCCCGACTGTCAGGCACTTCCTTGTAGCTGGTGGGTCCCAGCAGCCAGGGGAAACATTTTTTTTGTGAAATATAGTGGCCCGTCCGGTGGGTCCCCGCTGTCAGGTGGAGGAATAATTATTTTGCACGTGATAAGGAGGCATTTCCTTGTTGCGTCCGTGGACCCAGCTGTCAGCCTCTCCACATACAGTCCACGTCCGATGGAAGCCGTTCCTTGACCATGTTGACCACGCCGTGCCGAGAGCACCAGGGCGGTGGACGACGGTGAGGCCTAGGAAGGGGACGACGCGGAGCTGGGGAAGACGCGGTAGTGGATGCCCACGCGTAGAGGAGTATGAGGGTTCATTGGTTCGCTGCGGTGTGAGGCTGCCGTCGCCGCAGAATAACAGGGGGTGAGGGTGAGTAGAGGGATGGGCTGGCCAGCGGTGGGAGTAGTAGGGGGCGGTGAGGCTTCCGCCGCATCGCAACCAGCCACGGGAGGCAGGAGCACGAGGCACAACCGGCGCTAGTTTGGGTGGCTGGAGCAAGAAGACCAGAGGTTGGAGAAGCACTACGGCCGTTGGATGGACATGTACGGTCACTGGAGCTAGAATCGTGCATATTGACTAAGTTGACAAAGCGCTTCGTCCCTGTCAACTTAGTAGGCCCACAAGTCAGCCCGCCACTATACTGGGTCCCAGCTAACAGGGGGAGTATTCATTTTTTTTGTGCGTAATAAGGAGGCACTTCCTTGCGTGCGAAGATATAGCTGGTGGGTCCGATCTGTCAGCGGCGGTGACATTTTTTTTCGCGAAATACAGAGGCCCTTTCGGTGGATCCCTGATGTCAGGTGGAGGAATCATTATTTTGCGCGTAATAAGGAGGCATTTCCTTGCGTGCGGCCATGGACCCAGCTGTCGGCCTCTCCACGTATAGTCCACTTCATATGCACGTCGGTCGTTGACCACGTTGACCAGGCCGCGCCGAGAGCACCAGGGCAGTGGACAATGGCGAGGCCTAGGAAGGGAACGACACGGAGGCAGGGAAGACTCGGCAGTTGTTTCCCACGCGGAGGGGAGTACGACTGTACGAGGGTTTACTGGTTCGTCTGCCGTCGCCGGAGAATAACAGCAGGTGTGGGTGAGTAGAGAGATGGCTAGGCCAGCGATGGGAGTATGATGGGGTGGTGAGGCCTGCGCGGCAGCAGAGCCGGCCGTGGGGAGGAGGGAGCAGGCAGTCCCGCCGGCACTTGTTTGAGCGGCTGGAGCAGGAAGAGCAGAGATTGAAGAAGCACGACGGCTGTTGGATGGCCATCCAACAGTCACTGCTTTTGTGTCAACCTTTTTTTAGGAAAGCCTCAAATCTGTGGAAAACATCATACAGCCCATCTGCCATTATTTCAAATAATTTACAGCCCATTTGCTAATTATTAAGGTTTTTTGGAGCCCATATTCTTTTTGTTAGCATTACAGCCCATATTGTGGCCACGGTTAAAAAATTATACGAAATTTTGCATATTTCGGTGCGGTCCGAACTATTTTTAATCCCGAAATTTCGACTCACATTCAAACTGATTTTAAAAATAAATGTATATCAATATAAAATCCAACAAATTCTCCACGCATAAAAATTAATGTAATTTAAAATCTCGAAATGAAAAAAAAGATATTTGAAACTAATTGCCGGTTTGATGTGTTTTAAAAATGTACAGCCCATTTCTCATTACTGATGGGCCATTTTCTCGGCTAGCTGAATGAAAGCTCTCCTCGTCTTGAAAGATTTGCAGCCCAACAGGCCTGACAAAGTGACTTACTTGGAAAATCACAAAAAACTGGGCTGTGGCCGTGGACCCAGCTGTCAGTGTCTCCATGTACAGTACTCTTCTGATGGAATGTCGTTGACCACGTTGACCATGCCGCGCCGAGAGCACCAAGGCGGTGGATGATGGCGAGGCCTAGGAAGGGGATGACACGGAGCCGGGGAAGACGCGGTAGTGGATGCCCACGCAGAGAGGAGTACGAGGGTTCACTGGTTCGGCTGCAGTGTGAGGCTGTCGTCGCCGCAGGGCCTGGCTAGCGGTGGGTGTAGTAGGGGGCGATGAGGCCTCAACGGCAGCACAGCCGGCCACTAGAGGCAGGAGCAGGCGGTCTCCTCGGCGCTGGTTTGGGCGGCTGGTGCAAGTAGAGCAGCGATTGAAGAAGCACCAGGACCGTTCGATTCAAATCCAACGGTTACTGCTGCTAGAATCGTTTGTTGGCTAAGTTGACAAGCCCTGCGTATGGGTCAACTTAGTAGGCCCACAGGTCAGCCTCCCAACCGGTGCTCCCCAGATGTCAGTGGGAGGAATCATTTTTTTTTGAGTAATAAGGAGGCAGTTGATTGTGTGCGGCCAGGCCAGCAGAGGGAGTAGGGTGGGCCGGGGAAGCCTATGCGGCATCACAGCGGGCCACAAGAGGAGGGAGCAGGCAGTCCCGCCGGCGCTAGTTTAGGCGGCTAGAGCAGGAAGATCAGAGATTGAAGAAGCACGTCGACCGTTGGATGGACATCCAACAGTCACTGTGCTAGAATCGTGTGTTCACTGACAAAGCCTTGCGTAAACAAGTCAGCCTCGAAATATGTGGCGTGTACATCCCATTTGCTATTATTTTTATAATTTTTACTCATTTTCTAATTCATATGGAATTTATTGCAGCCCGTTTTCCATTTTTAGAATTGACGGCCATTTTCTGGCCAGTACCAGTGTCAAAAAATCAACTAAATATGTGGGAAATTTTGAAAAAATTCGCTAATTTTTGCGGGGGAACGAAATATTCTTAATCCAAAAATTAATAGCCATACCAAAACAAATTTAAAAATAAATTAGTACTATGTCATGTTAAATCCAACGAAATACGTATAAGATATCAGTGAAGAACAAAAACAAAAAAAGAAACTTATATCCCATTTGCTATAATTTTTTTGGAATTTTCAACCCCTTTTGATATTACTTTTAACAGACATTGACCATACTCTTAAGCCAGGCCAGAATGCATCCCTCCTCGTCTTGAAAGATTTGCAGCCCAGTAATTCAGAGAAAACAAATAGGCCTAACTTGGGTATTCTTCAAAAAGAAATACTGGGCTACCTATTTTCCCAAAGAACTGGTGCATGAGCATTTAGCTTTATTTATTTATTTACTTATTTATGTTTAGGGGACCATGAGCATGTACTTAGGCCGGATTCATGTGAGAGCCTCCCTTCCAGTTAATTATGGGCTTCTCTATTGGGCCTTCATCAGTGGGCTGCATGTTATCAACAAGTGGAAAATCTGTTTCGTACGAAAAATAGTATGCGCTACGTACGGTACGGGGCACTAAAGGATCGAACCGTGTAACGACTTCCAAAACATTGTGTTTGTCATTCTAACAACACATTTATTCAACCAACAAACGAAATATACTACTAATTGTACATTGAAAACAGCAGCAGCAGCAACCAGGGCTGGGGTTGCAACAGAAGCAGTAAGCAGGCCAGAAGAGTGAAGACCTCCACGAGCATCCACGAGCATCCAGCTGCCGCGACCATCGATGAGCACCATCCAAGACGTGTTCATGCCGACCCAGTACATACTGTTAATGTAGTTGAGGCTGACGGGGATCGGATCGCAATCAAGGGGGTTGATGCTCGCCATCCTACGATCTTATGCTGCGTGACACGCCGTTTCTGAAGATCAGGCGGCATCAGCAAGCAAGGAGCTGGCTTAAAAAGCTCCGGCCTGAGGGCTTTGAGTAAACGGTACAGCCCCAACGAGCACGCGGCGAGCGGCATGGTACTGAGATTGTCCACACGTGAAACAATGAGCTTGATTACCTCTGTGGGGAGCGAATTCCAGCCACTCTTTCGGCGGACGCTGCTTGGTTCTGCCATTCTTAGTGCTTGGGTTTCGGACGAGGGGGGGAGGCGCCTTAGCGGGGATGGAGGATTGGACGAGATTATGTGCGAACAAAGATGTAGAAGCGAATATGTGCTGCGGGAAGTGGACAGGTGATGATGACTACAACACGCTGCTTGACTTACGAGACACATACTAGCAGCGTAGGGTCATGTCGATGCCAGACAACTTGCTTGAGTGATCACAGTACTGGTACTCCCTACAGTGCTATGCCCTAACTTGCTTGAGTAGAGTAGTAGAGTAGGACTCTGCTCTACTACTAGCACCGAAAGAGTAGTATATTCTAATCTAAAATAGTTACAAACTTCAATGCCCGAGCATGGAACGACTACGAACTGTGCTCAAAGACCGTGTCTACGTTGTGTTTGGACATGGGCGACAACCTCAACGCCAACGGTGCTACTCCCATTGCACCATATGTGTTTTTGTCCTGCCTGTTCGAAAACGTGGTAGAATTCATGATTTATTTTGTTCTTATTTGGATTAAATCTCGTAGTAACTTGCTCATATATTCAACTGGCACAACGTCCCCTACAGCCACTCCCGTTTCATGGACGGCTTGGTCGATGCGTCCAAGGAGCCCTTCGTCCACTGCTATGAGTGCGTGACACCGTTTTGTGGCTCGCCGGTGGACATGGTGCATCACCTCACGGATGCGTGCAGCGGTCAGTGCTGGCCCTTGGCGGAGAACATCAAGTACAGACGTGCTACCTGTCCACCATGCCGGAGTCGATGGAGGATCACCGCCGCCTGCTAGTCTCGGAGGAGGAGGGCAGCGTCTTCCTCTTGATCGTGGGCACCGGCAAGGCCCGCGCAGGCCGCCGCCCTGTCTCTGTAATGTGCGTCAGGGGCGACCCTGCTGACACTGACATGAGGCCGATGTACGGGTGCGTGGTCAGTGTTACTACCCCTCCGGGTCGCATGGGCGGCGACACCAGCCTCATCAAACGGACTTGGACTCTGGGGAGCTAGGACTATCCCGCCAATGTGGACTTGGAAAACCCATGGCATCCTTTGCCCGCCGATGCGGTGCACGGGGACTCCAAGGAGGTTCACCTGGACATATGCATTATCAAGTTAAATGTTGATCATTAGTCTTCGCTCAATGTAATCCTCTGTCTAAGCATGTGGAGACTTCCATGCAGGATCTTGCGCTATTGGAGTATCGCGCATGAATAAAAGTGTATCCGTTTATGGTTTAGTCTAGAATCTTCCATGTATGAATTTTTACTACAGTACTGGTGAAAGACTTACGATGAACCATTTCTTACATCTCCTCTGCCCGCTTGCAAGTCATCCTGATTTAATCCCTCCGTCTAGGTGTATATGGGCACGGTTAATATTACTTAATAGTATAGCCAACTGTTGACTATAAGAAAGTGCCATGTCATCTGTAGCCAACATGTATAACAATCAATACTCAAAAACTAATTCTTAATGATCATTTCTTGCAAAGCACAATAAGTGTTATTTCTTCACAAGTTTTGGATGCAAGTTTTGGGCACCTTACTACTATTGATTAGTACGACCAAAAATTGAACTAACATTATATATAGTACGATAAATGCTGATGCATGTCACCTCAAATTATATCATCCAAAACTATGTTCAAATACGAATCCAACGATATAGTTTTCGTTGACATGCACTAACATTTTGTCAGTTAAATCTTCAATCAAATTCAATGGGGGACTAATAAACCACGACCGATGTAGTACAAGTGTAGAGGGCGGCGCTGGACAGGAGTCTCACCTCTCACGCCGCTCGTGGCGCGGTAGTAAAGCCGTCATATCACAAAACCCAACCACTCCTAGTAATAAGTGGCCTGGTAAAATAAACGGACAAGCAACCATCACATCCCTCCATCTTTTTTGCATTTCATCTCTCTGCATTTACTTTCTCCGGTTCATCTCGCACACTCGATCCCTAGCTACTACTCCTAAGGCCAGTTCTTTTGGCGGCTTCCCCCGCTTTTCCCACAAGACTAGTCACAGTGCAGAGTAATAATAAGGCGCCTCACTCATTTATTTAGGCTTCTAAACTACTACTCCGTCCTGGTTTATTCCTCACCATTGTAATTTGTACTAAATTTTGACCAAAGATTTAACTGGTTTATTCCTCACCATTGTATTCACTCCGTCTAGGTGTGTAAGTCGTCTTACAAAAACCAAATAATCCCAAAACACTAAGCCGCAGTGCATTAACTTCTACCTCATTTCTTGTTTCTTGACATATCAACCAATAAGAGATAAAGAGTGTGCATGCTTTTAATGACTTGAGATATCAAACACGACATGCAGTGGTTAGTTCATTGCGTGCAATACTATTAATTAGCAAATAAACATTAATGTTTCTCGTTTTCTCCTCCTCCTTGGTCACGGTGCACAGCCTAAGATGACTTACTCACCTAGACGGCTGGAGTAGTGCGTGTGACATGCACTAACATTTCATTAGTTAAATTTATGACCAAATTTGACACAGATTACAATGGTGACCAATAAACCAGGACAGAGGTAGTAGTTATGGGATTACTAATCTAGAAGCCTAAAAGAACTGGCCCCTGGTACTCCTACTAGTAGTAGTACTCAAGCTGGAATTCCAATTCCACGGCACAACTTGTTAGGCAAAAAATTCGATACAGGATGTAGGAAGCGGTTTGGGAATTTGCATGCCTTTCCAACCGGTGAGATACTCCATACAAAGTACGACAGAGAAATAACCACAGAGAAGGAAGCTAAAAGTAAACAATCAAACGAGCATTTTTGCATTTGTTTTGCATTGAATCGTTTCACAAGCTTGACTAGTGTTGTTTTCTACTTTTCCAAAAACCGCATCGTAATGTTAAAACGTGCATTTGCACGTACTCCCTCCATCCGGGTTTATTAGGCCTAAAGACAACTTGTCTTAGACCAATACACATAGTAATTTGCTCACATTAATTCTTCCATTCCACTCACAATGCACTCTCTCACATACATGCATCCAATGAAAAAGCACACGTGAAGTGTATTAATTTTTTAGCCATGGCACAACAACAATAGCTTTCAATACAACCAATGAAATGGTTGCATGCATGCACCTTTCCAACACGGGGCCGTATAAAAGGGGACATGCTTGTGATCCTGAGAGGCCTAATAAACCCGGACGGATTGAGTACATAAGTAATAGTAGTACTCCCTCCGTCTAGGTGTATAAGTCTTCCTTCCTTCTTGGTCAAGGTGCACAACCAAAGATGACTTATTGACCTGGACGGAGGGAGTAGCACAGTCTGCAAGCATATATCGAGAGAAACGTGTAGTGCGATAGTATATAGTAAAGTTTGTGATATATGCATGTACTTGCAAAATGCGTTCGAATACACAAGGTTTCCAAACTTTCCCTTTTACATACTTAATTAAGGACGCTAAAAATTCCTGAACATTTGGGATTTATCATTTGCGTCCGAAAACTAATGAGATCGCCTTACGAAACAAAAATTATACTCCTCCTAAAAGCCACGGCACTCGCAGGAGCGCTTGCGGCGTGCCACGAGTGCCCTGGTGCGCGGCCGTTTCCCAGTGCGCCGACACAACGCCTCTTCCTCAGCCTCGCAACTCATGAGGTGCTGATTGGCAGCTTGCTGGCGGGCGAGCACGATCTCACCGGTGTGGTGATCGGGCGCCAATAGGTACTCCTCCTCACTGCAAGCATGCACCCGGTCCACGTACCGCCAAGCATAGATGAGGTGCTTGGGCCCGACTGCACTCAGGGCGTCGGCACGGGCGTCCTCCGCCACCCTCACGGCCCTCGCACGAGCCTTCTGCCAAAGAGCCAATTGCCTGACTCTCTCGGACGCAACATAGGCCTCCCAGGCAGCTTGTTCCGCGGTGCGCTTCTCTTCCTCGGCCTTCTTCTCCGCCTCTATTTTGGCGTGCTCTACTGGAGGCAAAGCCTCCCACAAGGCGACATCCATTTCTTTCCAAAGCTCCTCAAGGTTGGGGGGCTCGGCGGGCGGCACGGCGTTCTCCTTGTAGCGAGGAGCCGATGCGTCCTCTGGTGCGCGTCCTGGCAAGATTGGGAACACCGACACGTCGCGGCGAGGAGCGGAACACCGACGCGTCCTCCTCGACTAGTGGCGGCGAGGAATGGAATGGCGACGCGTCGCGTCACGGCGATGAGTGGAACGCCGACGCGTCCTCCTTGACTAGTGGTGGCGAGGGACGAAACGGCGACGCGTCGCATAGCGGCGAGGAGCGGAACACCGATGTGTACTCCTCAACTAGTGGTGGCGAGGAACGGAACAACGACGCGTGACCGTCCGCACGGTGCAGCGAGGGGCTCCTAGGGCTTGGGAGGGGCGATGCCATGGTGGTTGACGTGAGAGGGAGGGGAGGAGATAGCGATGAACGTGAGCGTGAGGGGGAAGAGATAGAGATGTCGTGTGAGGCGCAGTATTTATAGCGAGCAATGGCACACCTACGTAAGATATGGACTGAGCTACACTGACTTAACTGCAGGTCTAGTTGTGTCACTGACATGTGGGCCAGACCCCTTTTGGGCCCATATGTCAGTGACCCAATGCACCTGCAGTTAAGTAACAGCTACGTGGGCATATTTGTTGGAGTAAATTACGGGGGAGCGAAGGGGTGGAAATATTGCTGGTCACAACGGATTGGACGAGCGTGGGGGAGGAGAGCCATGCATGCAGATTAAATTAACCCGCTAAAAAAACTATATTTTAAACGTAGCTACTCGATTTGTGGCAACTGGCGAGCCATCGCGCTCCAAGTCGTTCACATGTGGTCCCGACCATCAACTCATACGGATCAAATTATCACGCGAGCTGACTATTCATATAAAGGTGCTCCACCATGTACCTGGTACCCGCGAATGCAGCAACTGTGCACCTAGGGTTTTAGGGTTTATTTGTTAACGTCGCCTTTACGTAACACTCACGTGTGCGAGACAGCGAGAGGCCGACTGCGTGCGTGCGCCTCTTCTCTTCTTATATGTACTCCACCGTTTGTTTGGTGTCCAAAAAATTATAATAACTACTAGCAATGTGCCAATGCGTTGCCACATGATCAAAGTAGATTAATACATATTCACCGATTTGATAGAAAAAAAGTCTAGTTTTGAAATACGTATATCACTAAAAATATGTTATGTTTCACTCAAAATATATTCCTTTGGCAGTTTTGATGAGATAAGGGAGGAATGTTGTTGGTTTCAAGATTCGAGAAGTGGTATATGTCTAATTTCTACTCTTACTAGCAAGATGCCCGTGCATTGCACGGAACATCAAGATCTTGTGGGAGAAAAGGATGAATGAGGGAAGGCCTTATCTGCAAATGTGCCGAAGAGTGCGGGTAAATTGCCATATTTTCCTTCCTATCCGTTAGATATAAATCGGACGACCTACATTGCAGGATGGCAGGCCCACCATCATCACCAACTCTATTTTTTATCCCTACTCTTATAAAAAGCATTGTCGGTGATGATCGTGCGACTGCCATCCTGCAATATAGGCCGTCCGATCTATATCTGACAGATAAGAAGGAAACTATGGCAATTTTGAAAAAAGATACCCACACCCCTCTCCACATTTGCAATTAAGGCCTTCTCTCATTCATCATTTTCCCCCACAAGATAAACTACTCATACAAATGCATCTTGATGTTCCGTGCAACGCATGGGCATCTTGCTAGTTGTTGCAAAAAGCCCATGTGTGTGTGAGAGAGAGGGAGAGTGGAGAAGGACAGAGTGCATGTCTGACAAAGACACAAGGAGTGTGTGTGCGATAGGTATCAACTTAAAATGAGGCGATGGTGTGTGTGTGCACGATCGAGAGGGCGTGTCTCAAGAAGGGAAGAAAAATGTACATAGATAGAAGGAGCGGGAGAGAGAGACATGTATGCGATGGTGGAAGCACGAGTGTGCGGGTGTATAAACCTATCTAGAGGCTAGCTAGTCGATAAATGTTTGTGAGATAAATACGAGTTGGGGTGCGAAAGCGAGAGTTTTGTGTGTGTGAGAGAGAGACGGTAGTCGGGAAGGGGAGTGGAAGCAGGAGTTGTGTGTGTGCGTCTGTGACAAAGAGAGGAGATGGTAGTTGGTGTTGTCTGATCGGTAAACAAATGAATAATGTCAGTCTGGGATGGACACGAAAAGGAGACCACAACAAATGTTGTGTCTATAGGAGAGAGAGAGAGAGAGAGTAATTTTAGTGGTATGAGTCATATGTAGAGACATATAGGGTGTGTGAGAGAATCCCATAGATAGAAAGACAAAGTGAAAGACGAGTGGAGACTGTGTGTGTGGCGGTGAAAAAGAAAGCTTAGGTATCGAGTGATACCAGAGAACAGTAGAGACGTGAGAGATAATGAAAACCGTGTAATGTATAATGATAGGGAGAGTGTGACACTTCTCAAGGGAGACGTCGAGAGATCATGTTTGCGAGGAAAGGAGAAACATGAAGTGATCGTGCGGGTGGGCTGGAGAAAAGAGAGTGATAGCTACCTGAAGGAGCATGCATGCGACAGAGATGGGCGTGAAAGGAGTGAACAAAAAGGGATTCAAATATTTGAATTCGAGATGATGATACATGTAATCCATACTCGAACCAAAATTGATCTATCAAACATGCATACTCATATGAATTCATGCACATCTATGTTATTTAATATATAGATATTACTGATCCATACATTTTAGTAGAACATAATTTGGTTAAATTTTTTCGAATTCAACCTTAAGATTTCGAGATCGTTGTATTTGTAAATCATATTATACATATAAAGGAGCAGAATTCGTTGTTGTGCTTTTGACATTATATATAAAAATGATGTATATAGAATGTAATTCCAATTGAAAATGTACGCCGCCCAAAAAAAACAGAATACAAACGGGATTCGAATTGAGTTGGCACGGTAAACGTGCCCTCTGCAAAATTTGAACGAAGCGGGGAGAGTCGCAGTAACCGCCCGAAACCAAAATCTGCGAGATGGAAATCACTACTGCCTATCACTGCCACGCAAAGCCTATCTCCTGGATTTCTATAGGTTTCGATAGGGGTAGGTTTGTAATTTCACCCAAATGTGACGTACCCGGTCTCACCTGGAATCATACACGGTGTGCGCCCAACACAGTCGGTGGGGGCCGGTGGTCTGGCCGGCGGCCCGTGCTATGTTCTGTATGGGAAGAATCAGAGACGAGGAAGAACAAGAGTTAGGAGACGTAGGATCTTCATCCAACCGCCTGAAATGGTCGAGAAACAGCTGGGAGTTGCATTCTTAATGCGCTTTGGTTCATCATGTGTGGGCACTGCGCAACCAACATTTTATTATCCAAAATCTGCTTGCTCTTCTGTAAGTGCATCTAGTGCCACCCCTAGTTGGTTTTGGAGTATTGACGACAAACCTAGTTGAGGGACTAATGTGTTTGTGAGAATTGCAGGAAAACACAGGTAGAAGTCCCTCATTGATTCGGTTTACTACCAGAGATGACCCCTAAAAATGAATGAAGACATTGAAGTCAAAGGTGGTATATGAAGATATTCACATTGAAGACTATGACAACAGAAGACACATTATGAAGCCTATGGAACTCGAAGACTTAGATCTTTCGTAGTTCTTTTTATTTTTGTTGAGTCATAGGAACCACCGTACTGTTAAGTGGGGTCCAGGAGAACAAGTCAGAATGACTTAAGTGATGCCTAAATCAAAAACCTATGTCTTCGAGTGAAGACAATGAGAGCAAATCTTGTCCAGAGCCGGACAAGTCAGCTTTTCTTGTAGCCCAAGTAAAGTTGCCATGAGAGTTCGAAATCTGACCGTTGAGACACGTGTCAGTTCCTTAGTGACCCTGGGTCATTTCGGACAAATCAGGTCGGGTTGCCAAGTGGCTATAAATAGCCCACCCCCACAAGCATAAACAGTTGGCTGCTCAGATTTCAGTGCACGGCTTTTGTCGTTTGAGAGCAACCCACCTCGAAGCCTTTGAAAGAAAATTCCTAGGTGAGGAGAAAAGCCCTAACCACCCAGAGCCAGAGTAAATTGGGCATCACTTAAGTCTTCTTGTCTGTGTGATCTAAAGACTTATTACACTTGAGGACTGTGAATCCTCCAGACGGTTAGGCGTCGCATTCAGAGCATCCAAGAGACATTGTGGATTGCCAGTGAACGAAGTCTGTGAAGGTTTGGGAGTCTACCTTGAAGACTTACCAGAGTGATTGGGCGAGGACTAAGTGACCTTAGCTCAAGGAGATTACGGTGAGGACTTGGTGTCCTCAACTGTGTGTTCAGGACTAGGTGTCCGGGACTGTGTGTCCTAAGGTTTAAATACCTAGCCGCTCCAACCAAACGTACAGTTGTCACAGCAACTGGAACTGGTCCAACACATCATTGTCTTCAACGAGTCACTGGTTTCATCTTCACTTCCTTCTCTTGCTGTTACTCATTGTGAAGTCATTGCGTGCTTGCTTTATCATTTGTCTTCACAACGTGAATGCATGATCTGTTTGGCTTCATAACTTCTTCCTACTTGATCCTTATTACACTGAAGCTGTTTGTCACTGTGCTTTCACTCTATTGAATACATGACCATGGCTGGCCTAGTGTAATCTAACTTCCGCTGCATAGTAATAGGCATAATCTTCACTGTTTGTCTTCATAACTCCCAAGTTTTGAAGACTTTCATAAAAATCGCCTATTCACCCCCCCTCTAGTCGATATAACGCACTTTCAATTGGTATCAGAGCGAGGTGCTCCCTTGTTCTGTGTGATTCGGTTTAACCACCTGGAATTTTAGCTATGTCGACTGCAGGGATAATCAAAGTCTCCGCTGCGTGCCCCGTCTTCGATGGAACTGAATATCCCTACTGGAAGAATAAGATGCACATGCATCTTGAAGCCATTGACGTCGACCTATGGTATGTCATCGAGAACGGCGTTCCCAAGGCTGGGGAAGGTGTCACTGCTGCTGATGTCAAGAAATTCGTTCAACTGGACTCTACTGCCAAGAACATCATCTGTGGTCATCTGACCAAAGGACAGTATGGCCGTGTGAGTGCCTTGAAGACATCCAAACTGGTCTGGGACTGGCTCTCCAAGGTCAATGAAGGCATCTCAACCCAGAGAGATCAACGAATCAGTGTCCTTCGCAATCTCTTCAACCGCTTCAAGCGAAATGACAATGAGAATGTCCAGCACACATTTGATAGACTCACTGACATCACAAATGAGCTTCAAGCCCTCGCCGCCACTGAAATCACCAAACATGAAATCGTCAAAACGCTGCTGAGATCACTTGATAGTTCGTTTGACATCCTGGCCCTGATGATTCAAGAACGTCCTGATTTCAAGACACTCGATCCGTCTGACATACTTGAGAGGCTCAACACACACGAGTTTCAGCTTTCTGAGAAAAGAGATATCTACGGTCCAAACTATGGGCGAACTCGCGCCTTGAAGGCAAAAGCTGTCTCCTCATCTGAATAAGAATCTGACTGCAGTTCTAATGATCCTGAAGACATTGGAAGAGAACTTGCAATGCTAGTGAAGAAGTTCCAAAAATTCACCAAGAAGAAAGGCTTCAGAAAATCTTCACGATCAAGCTCAAGGAATGATGAAGCTTCTGCTCATGACTACAAGAAGAAAACATGTCACAAGTGCAAGAAAACTGGACACTTCATCTCTGAGTGTCCACAGTGGGACAATGAGAACAGAAAGAAGAAGAAGAGCAAGGAATATGATTCTGACGACAAGAAGAAGAAGAAATACTCAAAGTCTTCTTCCAAGTCTTCATCAAAGTCTTCATCACACAAGAAGAGCTCATCTGGCAAGGCACGTGCGTTTGTTGGAAAGGAGATGGATTCAGAGGAGGAGTCCGCATCTGAGGAGGCAGAGGTGGAGTCTGAGGAGGAGTCTGATTCTGGCATTGCGAGTCTGGCTACAGCATACGTCGCCAAGTCCATCTTCAATACTGAAGACAATGACTGCATCACCGACACCGACGCAAATGACAAGAACGACTCCACTCCTACCTACTGCTTCATGGCACGTGGTGCCAAGGTAAACACACGCACTACTCGCTATGAAACATCTAGTGACGATGACTCTGAATGTGATTCAAAACCTAGCTACAAAACACTTGCTAAAATTGCAACTGAACAACAGAAAGCTATGGAACATATTCAAAAACTGTTAGATAGAAGCGATGATCTGTTGGGTGCTGAAATGACTCTATCTGAATCCTTAATTGAAGACATAAAAAACCTTCACGTTAAGTATCAGGAACTTGAAGATCTTCATGATACTCTCTCAACAACTCATGAAAAGCTTTCCTATGATTATCTTCAAAGGAAGCAAGAACTTGAGAAATTGAGGGTGGCTCATGAAGATCTTCAAAAGGAAAACAAGTTACTTCGCTCCGAACAGATCAGTCCCGCTCAGGAAGGATTTGAACTACCATGTCTTAAATGCATTGAGCGTGATAATGCTAATTCTGTTGCTGAATGTTCCACTTCTACTGCTGTTGCAATATCTTCAACTGTTGACGTGGTAACTAACCCCTCTGCTGAGGATACCACTGCTATTGCTGATGAGAATGCTATGTTGAAGACATTGCTTGAAACAGGGATGCACAAAAGTCTTAAAGGATATCAGACACTATGTGATGTCCTCAAGAAGCAGATCCTGAATCGAAACCCTAGGAAAGAGGATGTTGGATTTGTGAGGAAAATCAATGCAGATGGCTCTTACTGGAAACCTGAGCAGTACCCCAAAACCACATGGGTTGCTGCAAAGGAACTTTCAGCAGATCCATCCAACTTATCTGGCTTCACTTGTGCTAACCCCATTATCATTGATGAATCCTTTGATGCAAACTATAAACTGTTTAAGAATCAGAATGGTGAAGTGTTTGCCAGGTACATTGGTACTAACTGCAGGAATGGACCGCCTATGAAGAAGATCTGGGTTTCCAAAAAGTGTCTGGAAAATCTTCCTGTGAATGTCTTCATGACACCTCACTTGAAGAAGACAAATCTCAGACCAAAGGCTTCATACGGTCAAATGGCTTCATACAAACAGAGGACTCACCTGAGTCACACTAACACAAATGTTTTGCAGGGAAACCATACTCAGGCACATGAGTATGAGAGCGGTTCGTCGAACCGTGTTCATGTGACCAAAAATTATTCTTCTTATTCCTATGAGTATTCTTGTCCACCTGCTAGACTATTTGCTAAGGCTTCAAAGCCAAAATTCTCAAATGCTGCACTTAGACTTATTGCTTCTAAGCCACCCTTGAAGATGTGGGTGGTCAAGAAAGCTTAACTCTCTTTTGCAGGGAAAGGTCTCCAGCAGAAAAACAAAATCTTCTGATGCTATTGCTGGGGACCTTAAAAATCTTGTAGGGCGCAAGATAAAATGCCCGAATGGGATCAATATGTACTTCGTTCCTGAATCGCATGCTACTCTCCCTATTAGTCCTAATCTGGATTTAAGTTTTCATAACCCACTGGTTCATCAAATGTTTATGCTTCACAATTCTCTTCGTGAAGCCTATCCCCCTAACTGTACTGTAGGGTACGACACCGGCGACTTCAAAATCTTCAGAATGGATTATTGACAGTGGGTGTACAAATCACATGACTGGCAGAAGAAACCTTCTTATGGACTCAACATTACGTCCATCCGACAAGAGCCACATCACATTTGCTGACACTGGTAAAAGTAAGGTATTGGGGTCTAGGTAGAGTTGCAATCTCAAAGGATCAACACATGGATAAAGTCATGCTTGTTGAATCCCTTGGCTTCAACTTAATGTCTGTCTCAATGCTTTGCGATCTGAATATGATCGTAATGTTTGGAAAATATCGCAGCCTGGTGCTAATGGAATCTGACAAATCTCTAGTATTTGAAGGGTATTGGAAAGGTGATTTGTACGTGGTAGATTTCTCAGCAGGACCACAACTTGCGGTATGCCTTCTTGCAAAAGCTTTAGAATGCTGGCTTTGGCATCGGAGGCTTGGGCATGCTGGCATGAGGAACCTCCACACCCTTGCGAAGAAGAAGCATGTCATAGGCATCAAGGGCGTCAAGTTCAAGAAAGATCATTTATGCGGTGCCTGTGAAGCAGGGAAGATGACAAGGGCAAAACATCCTTCGAAGACAATCATGACTACTACACAACCCTTCGAACTGCTCCACATGGATCTTTTCGGTCCCACTCACTACTCAACTTTTACTACTACTGCTTGCCTCTATGGCTTCGTCATTGTTGATGATTACTCTAGATATACTTGGGTACACATAATCCTTTACAAGACTGAAGTGCAGGATGTCTTCAGACGCTTCGCCAATCGAGCTATGAACAATTTTGGCACCAAGATAAAGCACATTAGAAGTGACAATGGCACTGAATTCAAGAACACTGGCCTTGATACATATCTTGATACCTTGGGCATCACACATGAATTCTCAGCTCCGTACACGCCACAGCAGAATGGCGTCGTCGAACGCAAGAACAGAACACTCATTGAAATGGCCAGAACAATGCTAGATGAATACAAGACTCCAAGAAAATTCTGGACTGAAGCCATTGATACTGCATGCCATACAATCAATCGTGTTTATCTTCACAAGCTTCTGAACAAGACATCTTATGAACTCCTAACTGGCAAGAAGCCAAATGTCAGTTACTTCAGAGTATTTGGCGCATAGTGCTGGATCAAGGACCCACATCACGCCTCAAAGTTTGCACCAAAAGCACATGAGGGCTTTATGCTTGGATATGGAAAGGATTCACACTCCTACAGAGTCTTCAATCTCTTCCATTACAAAGTGGTCGAAACAGTGGATGTGCGGTTTGATGAAACAAATGGTTCACAAAGAGAGCAACTGCCAAATGTGCTAGATGAAGTCCCAGCTAGTGAATCAATCAAGCTTATGGGAACTGGAGAGATTATGCCTTCTGAAGCTCATCCTGAAGAAGAACTCATCATCTCAGCACCTGATCAACATGAAGACAATGCTCAGCATGAAGACATTCCTCCAAACAACAACGCAGATCAGCAAGAGCAAAGTCTTCACCCTATACATCCTCGTGTTGCAAATGAAGTGCAGATTGACAGAATACTTGACAGCATCAATGCACCTGGTCCACTCACTCGTTCAAGGGCAACTCAGCTAGCAAACTTCTGTGGGAATTTCGCATTCGTCTCAATATCAGAACCCAAGAAAGTTGAAGAAGCCTTCATGGAACCTGAATGGATTCAAGCTATGCAAGAAGAGCTTCAACAGTTTGAGCTGAATAATGTATGGGAACTGGTTAAGCGTCCCGATCCACGGAAGCACAACATAATAGGCACCAAATGGATATACCGCAACAAGCAAGATGAGCATGGTCAAGTTGTCAGAAACAAAGCTCGTCTCGTTGCTCAAGGATATACTCAAGTAGAGGGCATTGACTTCGATGAAACTTTTGCTCCTGTGGCTAGGCTTGAAGCCATACGCATACTGCTGGCCTATGCAAATCATCATAACATACTTCTATATCAAATGGATGTGAAAAGTGCCTTTCTCAATGGCAAGATTGAAGAAGAAGTGTATGTTGCACAACCACCTGGTTTTGAAAATCCAAAACATCCTGATATGGTATACAAGCTCAACAAGGCACTGTATGGCCTCAAACAAGCCCCTAGGGCCTGGTATGATACACTCAAGTACTTTTTGAAGAGCAAAGGCTTCATACCTGGTTCCCTGGATCCCACTCTTTTCACGAAGACATACGATGGTGAACTGTTTGTGTGCCAAATATATGTGGATGACATTATCTTCGGCTGCACCAATCGGAAGTACAATGAAGAGTTTGGATATATGATGCAAGAGCAATATCAGATGTCCATGATGGGGGAGCTGAAGTTCTTTCTTGGTCTTCAAATCCGACAACAGCGCAATGGCATCTTCATATCTCAAGAGAAGTATCTCAAAGATTGCCTGAAGAAGTTCGGTATGCAAGACTGCAAAGGCTTCACAACACCAATGCCAGCCAAACATCATCTAGGTCCTGACGACAATGGTAAAGAATTCGATCAAAAGGTATACCGCTCCATGATTGGGTCTTTGCTTTATTTATGTGCATCTAGGCCAGATATCATGCTTAGTGTTTGCATGTGTGCTCGATTTCAAGCGGCACCAAAGGAGTCGCATCACTTAGCTGTGAAGCGAATTCTTCGATATTTGGCTCACACCCCAACTCTAGGATTATGGTATCCAAAGGGCTCAGAGTTTGATTTGGTTGGATTTTTGGATGCTGATTATGCTGGTGACAAAGTTGATCACAAGTCTACATCAGGCACATGTCACTTTCTGGGACGATCACTTGTATGTTGGTCTTCAAAGAAGCAGAACTGTGTATCTCTCTCCACTGCTGAATCTGAATACATTGCTGCTGGATCTTGCTGCGCTCAGCTTCTGTGGATGAAGCAAACACTCAAGGACTATGGCATTCATCTGAAGCAGGTGCCACTATACTGCGACAACGAAAGCGCCATCAAGATTGCCAACAACCCAGTTCAGCACTCGAAGACAAAGCACATTGAAATTCGCCATCACTTTCTCAGAGATCATGTTGTGAAGGAAGACATTGATATCATACACATCAACACTGAAGAGCAATTGGGAGATATCTTCACCAAGCCCTTGGATGAGAAGAGGTTTTGCAAGTTACGGTGTGAGCTAAATATCTTGGAATCCTCAAATGTCCTGTGATCAGGCACACATCCTAACACTTATGCATATTGATGACTTAGATGTGCAACGCACAAAGTAAAGTATATCTTCAATCAATGAAGACATACATTCTAAGTGTGAATACATTAATGTGGAATTTGACTTCGGAGCGCCACAATAATTGTGCGCCGTGTCTGGGTCTAATACTTCCTATACAGTGGGTAACGCCACCACCAAACGTTCCATTTTGAAGTGTTTAACTCATGGCGTTACCTTGCAATATCTTCACATTGGTTTGGCTTCGAACTTAACATGTCTTCATGATTATCTTCACTACGATGATTATATATATATTCTGTAAGTGTTCTGTCCTCTACAGCATTCACTTATAGCTATGTCTTCTTGGTTGAATCTTTTGAACTAAGTGAATGTGATCGGACCCTAACCTCTCTATGCTTTCTATCTCAAACTCTATCTCTCCAAGTCATATGCATTCTGTTGAAACTGTCGAATGTCTTCACTGTGTCCTTGTCAGCTGAAGACATAGAGACAACCATAAAAGTCCGTTTTTAATGCTCATTCCTCCACATAAGATCCGGAGAAGCAGGAACGACCGCCTGACAATTTAGGCGTGCGTGGGACGTGGAACAAACCTCAAACTTCCGCTAACTGGCCACGCATGCCTCAAATGCGAACCGCCAGGGGCACCTGCGTAATAGCACAGTGCCGCCTCTGAGTCTATAAATTCACACTTACCGCAGTCATTATCTCCTTCTTCCATCCTCGCATGAACCCTAGCGCCACCGCTAGCACTCGACGATGCCGGAGACGAAGCGCTTCGCTACCGCAACCTCTCCAACGCCGTCCTCACGCCGACCGCGGACATCGTCCTCTCCGCCGTCGCCATAGGTGTTTTCCGTCGCCAAGTTAGGGCACGGAGGACTGAACTGCTCGGCATCAACTTCCTTCCGTCTAGTAGTTCCAGTGTGGTAAATAAAACTTCTTTTTACAGCCTCTTTTGATCTCTTGGTTCTGTCACTTTCAACCATAAGAAGTTTCTCTTCACACCAGTTAGATCTCTCGCTGCATCTCATAACATGCCTAGTATATTCACTTGTGCTTCATAAAGTAGTTAGATTCCTCACTTGTACTGATCTATGGGTTCGTACAAATCTGGAACCAACTTCTTATCTATAAGTGAATGTCTTCGCACAATGAGGTCAATGTCTTCTAAACTGATTAATCTTCAAAACCTTCTGAGAATGCATATGACCTCTTCCCCTTCCCTTGCACCTTAATGCTGTCACAGGTACATGTCCGTGGGAGAATCCTTCGGTTCTCATAGTCTGCATTCATTTGCAGAATTCCTACAGCATCACATAAACTCTCCTGAAGCCAGTTCCTGTTTGTCCAGAAAAAGAAAGCCTTTGAAGCCTTTGAAAGTTTTGAAGCCTTTCAAGTTAAAGTTTATGGCTTCAGTTGCAGCAGCAAGAAAGGGGGGCAGACAGAGACGTGAGGGAACTTCCAAGGATCTGCCTGAAGACTTGGCAGAAATGTACAAAACAGATCTAGAAGAGAGCTATGGGCAGCGCAAAACCCGAATCCAATGGATTCGACGCTATTGGGCAGAATAGTGGTTCAAATACCGCTTCGTCACCCAGGAGTATGCTGAAAAGAATGCAATCAAGAGTCCATGGGGGGATATCTTATACAAGAACCTTGTACCCTGAACCAGAGATGAAGCCATTGCTCAAGGCTTCTACCCATGCATGGTCCGAGGACCACAGCCTGATGATGCACATCCATCGTCACTTCTCTGGTGTCGTGACGACAATCTCTTCAAACGCAACTTTCAGTTTGCTCAACAGTCTGCAAAGCTAAACAAGAAGAAATTTGGGCTTGACTTCAATCCTCGTCCCTCCTCACCAAGGGCAGATGGCACACGCGACGTGGAACCCAATATCATCGGTCCGTTTGCCAATCTTGAGGGCCTGATCACCCACATCTTAGTCCAAGGGACTGCTGTGAATGACCCTCCAGCTGATTCTGAGTCTGATGAAGCTCCTGCTGTGCCGAAGCCAAAGCAGACAAAGAAACCAAAAGCTTCGAAGCCGGCCCCTGCCTCAAAAATCTCAAGGGCGAAGCCATTGAAAACTGCACCTCTTGAAGTCAGTGTGCAGTCTGAAGATGTATCCCGCATCTCCAAGCCCCTGAAGGATAAGGAGCCCCAGCAACACACAGGCAAAGAGCTCACTGCTGCTTCCATTCTGCGCAGTGAAGCCATTGATCTATCAAGCGATGAAGATCTGGGCGATGATGCACTAGAACAGCTCATCAAAAGCAAGGAGGAAGCGGAAATCTTCAACAATCTGCCTCTCTTTGATGTCGCCATCATCCACAGCTTCATCGATGAATGGTTTGACACACTAGATATAAGCTTCAATGATCTGCAGCTGCCTGTTGGACTCAGCGTCGCCTTCCAAGGCGCAATTGCTTCAGAACAGGCCATTGCTCAGCGCATTGTTGAGCTGAAGCAGAAAATTGATCACGAAAAAGCTCAGTTCAAGAAGCACATGGCCAGTCTCAGCGTGAAGGAAGTGAGAAGCTTCAAAATCATGCTGCATGATCTCAAAGAAAACTTTCTGAAGAAGCGTGCTGAAGCTCAAGGCTCGCGTGAAAGGATGAAGTCATTGGCTGACAAATGTGTTCAAGCCTACAGCGAGGCTGAAAAGCGCAAGGCACTTGGGCGTCCAGGCATCGACCCCAAGATGGCCGCAAAGAAGAAGAAGCAGCCTGCTGTGAGTGAACTAGAGGCATCAAGACAAGCAGCCACTTCCATTGTCTTCCCAACCGCCACGACTGGCTCGAAGCCAAAGAGCCGGTCAACAGCTTCAGAGCTAAAGAAGACAAGAGCTGCAGAAGCTGAAGCCAGAAAAAGGAAGAGCTCTGAAGCCTCTCCTTCTGCCCCCAGTAAAAAGAAGCGCAAGACTAAGAAATCTAGGGCTGCTCCCACAGAGCCCTTGATGGTTGAACCCCTTTCTGTCATTCACCCCAATGCAGAAAGAAGACTAACAGTTCATGAGCCTGCTCCCACAGAGGCACCTGACGCTGAAGATATTCCAGCAGCCGACCCACTAGCTGCTGAAGACATTGGTCATCAGGACAATGTGCAAGGTGATGCAGCCCTTCCTCAGCTTGAAACAAGCGAACCCATCAGCATTGGTCGTCCTCTGACGCCAATGGCACAAGATGAGTCATGGGCGGATCGCCCTCAGGAGGAAGAAGACATTCAGGCCCAGCCCACTCCGACACCACAAGCGTCGTTTGCGTTCCGTAGGCTTCGCAAAGGTCCACGGCCTCAAGTCCAGTCTGCAGAAATTCCGGCTGCATCAGCCGAAGACAATGAAGAAGCACCTCCAGAACTCACTCCCTCGCTCTATCAAGATGCAGTTCCCCAAGTGAACGTGCCTGAAGATGTCCCTCAAACTACTAACACTGAAGCCAATGTGGAGCCCGCCCCACCAAATGCTTCAGCGGACAGCGAAGCCACTGAGCCAGACACTTCAGTTCCTGAGTCTGCTGCAGGTCCACAATTTGACTATCACATAGAGCACATGCCTCATGTCCAGAAGCCAGTCCCAAGGCTTCCAAGGTTCCCAGGTCCTGCATCAGCACCTGGCTCCTTTGATGTAAACAGCTTCAAGGCAGACAACACATTTTTCGATAGCTCCAAGAACCCCTATTCAAGGGAAAGGATTGTATCAGACAGGTTCTGGAGCTATTCACAGCGCAGCTATTATTCTTGCATCATATACAACCAAGGTCGCATTTTCCCACACAAGCGCCTTGAGGTTGAAGCTATTGCTGGTCTGCCATGTCTTGAGGAAGCTTTGGACTGCTTCAGGCAAGTGGGTCTGCTGCCGTTCGTGACTGAAGAGCACTGGAACGAAGAGCTTCTGCTTCAGTTTTATGCCACTCTCCACATCAAAGGCTACAACAGAGATCCTAAGACTTGGATCCTGGAGTGGATGACCGGAAATGTCCATCATGAAGCCAATGCATTCAATATCATTGAGCTCACTGGCCTGCCCACTCCAGGCGAATTCTTCGAGGAAGGGTGTCAACTTCATTCTAAAGCTATTGAGAGCATATTTCAGAGACCTGAACCAAATATGAGTCAGATGCTCTCAATGATGAAGCCATTGCCTCAAGATGCACTCTATCCAACTGAGTTCTTCGTTGAAGACCTAGAGTACCTACCCAGGACCATATATCATATTATCCGGCGGACTCTCTGGCCCATTAAGGGACACTCTCCACATGCCAAGATTGAGGTTGCAATGAAGACTCTCATATTCTATATCATGCATGGCAAATGCTTCAATGCACAGGATCTTTTCATACGACAACTTGCTGCGTCAGGCTCGGACGTATTTAGTCTAAAAATCTATGCCCCTTGGGTGATGAGGCTGATCAAACTGCACTCTACAATTTCGTATCAGCCCTCAGCCCGAAACCATCGCATCTTCCTGCCAGATGTGGATATCTCTGCTGAAGCAATATACCCTGAGCCTGCCAAGCAACCAATAAGTCTTCAGAATGCCGAACACCAGAGCTTCACGCAGAATGTTGAAGGTGTTGAAGCCATGTCCAGGGTCTATCCTATGGCTGGCACTACACGTGCACCAGCATCAACTGAAGCCATAGATAGCACAAACGCTCCAAGACCCAAGAAGCGTGCTCGTGTCCTCACTGACCGAGAGCTTCTTGTGGCCCTTCACCAAAAGCAAGATAGGCATCACAACTGGCTGAAACGTCAGATGAAGAGCCTCTTGGTGGATGTCAATCGTCTTCGAAACCTGGCCACCAAGAATGCCTTCGTTACGCATGAGACTTGCCGTCGTACGTGGAAAGGGCTCTCAATGATCTGCACTGAAGCTGAACTTGAAGAGGATGGCTTCACAAAGCGCTTCAAATTTGACACCACACCTCCTAGGAGGGCTGTGATGCGCAACACACCGTCACTTGAAGACTCTGAGTATTCCTCATCTGCTGCCACCGTCACTGCGAGGATCATTGATGAAGATGATGATGCTACTTCACCACCACCCGCTTCAGCACCTCAAAGCTCAGCACCGCCAAACAACTCCACCGACCCTGCTGCGCCTGGGAACGCGTAGAAAACTCTATGTCTTCAAACCTTTTTGGTCATTCCTGACAAAAGGGGGAGAAGCATATGATGATAGTCTTCAAGCGGGTCAATATGGGCGGGTGCCTTGTTTTGTTATACTTGCTTCGTGTTTGCAACTCTTGTTTTGCTTCATTTGGTTCTTTTGAGTTGTAAACACTAAAACTCGATGGTTGTCTGCTACTTGTTTTACCACTCCTTTTGCGAAGATAAATTCCGCATGTGCGACGATAAATTCCGCACTCATCTCATTCTGCAGACGTCCATTTTCCATTATGCATGTTATTATCTTCATATACTTTCACATGCATAGTAGATTGTCATCATAAGCTGAAGCTGATCTCCACAAGTACAACCTGCCATGTGCATTTGCATTCCAAAAGAAAATTAACTTATATGCACATCTTCAGGGGGAGCACTTGCAACTTATGATGACAATTCCTTTACAGACTTCACACTTTATATTCCCCGTTGAAAAATTCAACTAGTTTGTCATCAATCACCAAAAAGGGGGAGATTGTAAGTGCATCTAGTGCCACCCCTAGTTGGTTTTGGAGTATTGACGACAAACCTAGTTGAGGGACTAATGTGTTTGTGAGAATTGCAGGAAAACACAGGTAGAAGTCCCTCATTGATTCGGTTTACTACCAGAGATGACCCCTAAAAATGAATGAAGACATTGAAGTCAAAGGTGGTATATGAAGATATTCACATTGAAGACTATGACAACAGAAGACACGTTATGAAGCCTATGGAACTCGAAGACTTAGATCTTTCGTAGTTCTTTTTCTTTTTGTTGAGTCATAGGAAACACCGTACTGTTAAGTGGGGTCCAGGAGAACAAGTCAGAATGACTTAAGTGATGCCTAAATCAAAAACCTATGTCTTCGAGTGAAGACAATGAGAGCAAATCTTGTCCAGAGCCGGACAAGTCAGCTTTGCTTGTAGCCCAAGTAAAGTTGCCATGAGAGTTCGAAATCTGACCGTTGAGACACGTGTCAGTTCCTTAGTGACCCAGGGTCATTTCAGACAAATCAAGTCGGGTTGCCAAGTGGCTATAAATAGCCCACCCCCACAACCATAAACAGTTGGCTGCTCAGATTTCAGTGCACGGCTTTTGTCGTTTGAGAGCAACCCACCTCGAAGCCTTTGAAAGAAAATTCCTAGTGAGGAGAAAAGCCCTAACCACCCAGAGCCAGAGTAAATTGGGCATCACTTAAGTCTTCTTGTCTGTGTGATCTGAAGACTTATTACACTTGAGGACTGTGAATCCTCCAGACGGTTAGGCGTCGCGTTCAGAGCATCCAAGAGACATTGTGGATTGCCAGTGAACGAAGTCTGTGAAGGTTTGGGAGTCTACCTTGAAGACTTACCAGAGTGATTGGGCGAGGACTAAGTGACCTTAGCTCAAGGAGATTACGGTGAGGACTTGGTGTCCTGAACTGTGTGTTCAGGACTGGGTGTCCGGGACTGTGTGTCCTAAGGTTTAAATACCTAGCCGCTCCAACCAGACGTACAGTTGTCACAGCAACTGGAACTGGTCCAACATATCATTGTCTTCAACGAGTCACTGGTTTCATCTTCACTTCCTTCTCTTGCTGTTACTCATTGTGAAGTCATTGCGTGCTTGCTTTATCATTTGTCTTCACAACGTGAATGCATGATCTGTTTGGCTTCATAACTTCTTCCTACTTGATCCTTATTACACTGAAGCTGTTTGTCACTGTGCTTTCACTCTATTGAATACATGACCATGGCTGGCCTAGTGTAATCTAACTTCCGCTGCATAGTAATAGGCATAATCTTCACTGTTTGTCTTCATAACTCCCATGTTTTGAAGACTTTCATAAAAATCGCCTATTCACCCCCCCTCTAGTCGATATAACACTTTCATCTTCTTTACCATGTTCCTCTTCCGTTCTTCTTTAATATGTACTCTCTCCGTTCCTAAATACAAGTCTTTGTATAGATTCCACCATGGAGTACATATGGAGCAAAATGAGTGAATCGACACTCTAAAATGTATCTGGATACATCTGTGTGTGATCCATAGTGGAAATCTCTACCAAGACTTATATTTTGGAACAGAGGGAGTATGATAGTAGTACATCATGTTCCTTGTACTGAAGATGAGCAGGGACATTTGCAGTGTAGAGGTCTATATGGTCGGTTGTGATGGACACTTTGATCCTCTTTGATTCATAGGATCTTGTAAACATAGGAATAGGATTTGTAGTGACCTGCCCACTTGAATCCTATAAGAATAGCAAGGAAATGCAGGGAGCTGTGTCGCCTTTGAGAGTTACACTGATATTAACAGTACCGCACCTTCACTTGAAGAGAGCTGGTATCCGAAGCCTTTCTAGCCGTACCGGCAATACTAGCACATATATTCCAGCAAGTTCCACTATTCTGATTTTACTCTGATGCTTAAGGTTTTCCCATTGTATCTACACTATGATCTGTGTAGCTGCTTTGTGTCGCACTAGCAGCAGTCCACTCTTGAAGCTAAACAATGCAATGACTTACAAAATTGGCACCAAGGCATTGAGTGCCATTCTGGATGCAATGAAACTCATACGCTCCCCACCTATTGATTCTTGTTCAGAGTATGATCCTAATGACTATTCTAACATCGAGGAGTCAAAGGCAGATGGCCTATCCTGTTCACCCATCAAGGTTCCTGTTCTAATTTGGCAATGTTTTATTCATTGCGGGTATCTTGCATATGTTGTCTTGCATTTCTTCTACTTTATTGCACCACCATCTGCTTAGTTTACTCATCATATATGTCGAGATGCCATGCCCATCCATTATCAATACATATTCCATCTGTCATCATACCATGTTTTCCACTCAAATGTTGTTCTTTTGTATCAGACATCAAAAAGGAAGAGGGTGATTGCCGAACCTGAAGGAGCACCAACAAAGTCCTTGAAAAACGTGGTGCTGCAGGAGAAATCAGACAACACCCCACTTATATTGGTTGTACAACCAGTGACACAAAACGTAGGACCGACTCCAGCAGACTATACCCATACTTCACTGGCCACACCACTAGCCCCACCACACAGGACCTACACTCCAGCAAAAGGTACGCCGATTTCATTTGCCATAGCACCAGCTGTACCACAGAAAAATCCCACTCCAGGAAAAAGTACAGTAAGTCCACCGGCCGAAGACCTATCCCTAATGCAGAGATGGCCAATTCCTGCAGATTGGAACCCCATTCCATTTATTCCCAGTTTAAAAGAAAATGATTTCAACGTTGTTAGGGATTACGTGCATATATTCCCATCATGGGAAGATTATTGTGAAGACAAACAACATTTTCACATCTTCCTGTCCAACTTACGTGTAAGTGCTATTATTCATGGTTACTATTTTCCTGTTTTCTGCTGATTGAACACATCAATGATTTACATTACATTGTTGTAACTAGTCCAGGGTCAATCTGGATAGTCATGACGAGCAAAGCTAGCTTGTGCTTTTCAAGGAAGCACTGCAGCAGTATCGGTGTTACCTGAGGAAATCACACTTTGATGGCAAGTCTATAAAAGAATTCCCGGTGAAGTCTCGAGTGCTAAATTTAGAAGACATTGAATGGAAAACCCTTGTTATGCACTTGTCTCGTTCCCAGCATGAGGTACTATCTATGAAATCACATGACAATTTGAACTTCTACTTTTCTACATGTGCCTTACAGATCTTTTTTGCAGGAAATCTGCTCGAAGAAGAATTCCGGTTTGACAAGAACGACAGGATATCACAAATATGCTGCCTGCTGCTTTGCTCTTGTTAGTACCTGTTGTCCTGTATCACAGGACTTGCATACATACCTGGTTCATTATGTGACAACAGTATGCATGATAGCTTTCTTATCAATTGTTCGCTCCAAATTATCTGATCTGTATGAATGGTTACATTAGTGTAGAATATATCCAATGACAATGTTTTTTCAGCTCTGCATTGTTCTTGTAAGTACATGATGTCCTTTATCAGTGTACTTATAATGACAGGTAGTTGTTCATGTACCATCACTCTGCAGCTTATTTTCCTTTGCCCTTCATTTTCTACACATCAGATCTATACTTACTCTTACCATAAGGTTGGTACTGAAGAAGTTTAGCTGTGCATTGCTCTTGGCTGTACCTTTTGCATGTATCGCTGCACTTACATTTATAGCTACTTGGTTATGTAGCATCACTCTTCATCTTATCTTAAATATTCTCCATTTTTTCGTATATTATCACATCTATATTTACTCTTAACAAAATGTAGAATAAAGGCAATGCTTTTGAAGAAGATTTTGTGGTAAACTTCTTGAATTGCCCCCCCCATCGGCATGGACAAGGCCTTTATAGAGCCTGTCTTCACCAATAATGTAAGTTTGTCCATCTCAAGTCTTCAAAATTTCTTATATATATTTGGTTAGGCATGACTGCAACAGCTGTTTATTTTTGGTGTTTGCATCAAATTGCTTGTTTAAAGTTTATTATGTAGTTCATAAACAAAAGTTTGTCCTTTCTCAATTTAAGTTTTCAATTGTACAACCAAGTTCCTTCTTCATACCATGTAAATTAAACTATACAGAGCAAGTGATCTTCTTTTGCACTGCATGTATGCTTCTGTTCTTCATCCATAATCCAGTGGTGTGGTATACCTACCCACTACAACACAATGTCATATTATGCAATGTCTTAACTATGAACAATGTCATATCATTCTACTATTATTTAAACCGTCTCTTTATTTGCCAATCTGAAATGGTATAAATTGACAACACACTAACCATTCATACTTATGAGTTCTTGATCTGTAATCCAGTGGTATCATGAAGCTGCCAACTCCTTCACAATGTCATTTCCTGCCATGTCTTGACCTGAACAATATCATATTGTGTTAATGCAATTTTAAATTGTGTCACTTTATTTGTCAGTAAGAAATGTGATGAATTGTCAGCACTGATACTTTTATGTGCAAAACCTGTCATCTGTCTGCTTGGTTATCTTGCAGAGTGAGGGAGATATAAGTGTTGAACAAGCGCAATCTCATCATCTTGCTCAGCTACTTGCGCTGCAGCTCCCCAGCAGGGCTAACCTTTCTTGAACTCTATTGAAGTGCTCTTGGTTTTGTTTATTATTTTGTCAGCGTGTTTATTTGCACTGGTGGCAATCTTTGATGCCCAGTGTATGTAATATGCTGTCTGCTTGTGCTTTATTATCATAGTGGGGAACTTTGATGCCCAGTGGATGTAATATGCCATAATATATTTATTGTATAGTCTAGGTTTTTTCTTATTCACGATGCTGCAGTTATTTTACTGTATATATATATATATCCTGTCTTCGTAGTAAACCGGCCAAACCGTAAAATTACGGTACATAATCGGGCCGTCATGCAATCACGATGTAGGTTGGGCCTGAAATGTGCCGAACAGCTCACGGGCCGGCAGCAGCCCAAAATGAACCCCGGCCCATGATTGTGCGAATCAAATCACGGGCTTTTAACAGGCCAAAATTGTCTTGGTCCTTTTTTGGCCCAATCAGATATCGGCTGCGAGCAGGCCGGATGCAAACCGGGCCATAGTTAGGCCCAACTCTATGACGGGCTATTAACAGGCCGAAATTAATATAGGGCCGAAATGTTAAACGGGCCCTTAACAGGCCAAAAATAATATCAGGCCGAATTACTAAGTGGGCCTTTAGCAATTGGGCCCAAAAGCATAGTGTCCAGTTGACGGGCCGAATCTGATATGGGCCATAATTGAGCCCAAAGCCTCTTAAAGGGACGGACCTGATCTGGGCCGTAATTTGGCCCAGAATGTGGTTGGCTTTTAACGGGCCGGATCTCATATGGGCCACTATTAGGCCCAGAGCGTGGCAGGCCATTAATGGACCGGATCAAATATGGGCCGACATTTGGCCCAAAACATGGAAGCCAGTTAATGGGCTGGCCTACTAGGGTCCTCAAAATCTTGTGGGCCTATAGCTGGGCCGGCCCATTAATGTCGGTGAAATCTCGTGGGCCTTTAGCTGGGCGGCCCATTATGATCCGCAAGAATCTTGTGGGCCTTCACCTGGGCCGGCCCATTATGTCACACAAAAATCTTATGGGCGTTTACCTAGGTCGGCCCATTATGGCTCGCAAAATCTTGTGGGCCTTTAGCTGGGCCAGCCCATTATGGTCCGCAAAATCTCGTGGGTCTTTAGATGGGCCGGGACATTATGGTCCGCAAAATCTTGTGGGCCTTCAGTTGGGCCGGCCCATTTAAACTTGATGGGCCGGTCCACATGTCAACATATCATAGGCGCATCTCGCCCATTGGATAAGTGACACCTGTGCCAAGACCTGACATGTGTTTCCTCTAGCCAATGATGATTTTACACGTGGAAAATCCCCATTGGTCGGGGCTGTTAACGGGTTATCGGATCCAAACCCAACCCGATAGCTTAACGTCGTTCCGTTACGGTGGATGCCACATGTCGGTCACCCTTGACGAAAGCACTTCTGTGACGCGCGATTTATCGTCATGGAAGTGGACACTTCCATGATGATAATTTTGGTAATTTCATGGAACACTTCTACGATAGCACAGGTATGACTATCTTGATTCTGTCATAAAATCGTCATGGATGTACCTGCATGATAGAAAACACGACCTACTATGACAAACACGTATCATCACGGAAGTGTTATTTTTTTTTGTAGTGAGAGTAGTGCTTTAAGCAAGATAACATGATGTAGAGGGATAAACTCATGCAATATGATGAAACCCCCATCTTGTTATCCTCGATGGAAACAATACAGTACGTGCCTTGCTGCCCCTACTGTCACTGGGAAAGGACACCGCAAGATTGAACCCAAAGCTAAGCACTTCTCCCATTGCAAGAAAGATCAATCTAGTAGGCCAAACCAAACTGATAATTCGCAGAGACTTGCAAAGATAACCAATCATACATAAAAGAATTCAGAGAAGATTCAAATATTGTTCAGAGATAAAATTGATCATAAACCCACAATTCATCGGTCTCAACAAACACACCGCAAAAAGAAGATTACATCGAATAGATCTCCACAAGAGAGGGGTAGAACTTTGTATTGAGATCCAAAAGGAGAGAAGAAGCCATCTAGCTAATAACTATGGACCCGTAGGGCTGAGGTAAACTACTCACACTTCATCGGAGAGGCTATGGTGTTGATGTAGAAGCCCTCCATGATCGATGCCCCCTCCGGCGGAGCTCCGGAACAGGCCCCAAGATGGGATCTCGTGGATACATAAAGTTACGGTAGTGGAATTAGGGTTTTGGATCTGTATCTGATCGTTTGGGGGTACGTAGGTATATATAGGAGGAAGAAGTACGTCAGTGGAGCAACAAGGGGGCCATGAGGGTGGAGGGCACGCCTGGGGGGGGGGGGGGGGCGCGCCCCCCTACCTCGTGGCCTCCCTGTTGGTTGCTTGACGTAGGGTCCAAGTCTCCTGGATCATGTTCGGTGAGAAAATCACGTTCCCGAAGGTTTCATTCCGTTTGGACTCCGTTTGATATTCCTTTTCTTCGAAACCCTAAAATAGGCAAAAAACAGCAATTCTGGGCTGGACCTCCGGTTAGTAGGTTAGTCCCAAAAATAATATAAAAGTGGATAATAAAGCCCAATAATGTCCAAAACAGAAGATAATATAGCATGGAGCAATCAAAAATTATAGATACATTGGAGACGTATCAGTCATCACCGAGCCCACCACGGCGTCATTACCAGAAGCTTTGCAGGCTAAGACCACCTTTCGTTAGGATAAGATGTACTAGTTGTCTCGCTTCGAATTTTGCTGTTGTGGGATCCCTTCCCGCCGTGATTTTGGGGGAAGAGGACCAAGGCCACTATAAATATAGCCTAGCCACCACCTTAGACGGGGGGACGACGAGGCAGAGATGACGGACGATTCAGACCATCCTCTCCCTCACTAGCACAAGAACACTGATGACCCACAAGTATAGGGGATCTATCGTAGTCCATTTGATAAGTAAGAGTGTCGAACCCAACGAGGAGCACAAGGAAATGATAGACGGTTTTCAGCAAGGTATTCTCTGCAAGTACTGAAATAAGTGGTAACAGATAGTTTTGTGATGAGATAATTTGTAACGAGCAACAAATAACAAAAGTAAATAAAGTGCAGCAAGGTGGCCCCATCCTTTTTGTAGCAAAGGACAAGCCTGGACAAACTCTTATATAAGGAAAAGCGCTCCCGAGGACACGTGGGAGTATCGCCAAGCTAGTTTTCATGACGTTCATATGATTCTCGTTTGGTACTTTGATAATTTGACATGTGGGTGGACTGGTGCTTGGGTGTTGTTCTTACTTGAACAAGCATCCCACTTACGATTAACCTCTATTGCAAGCATCCGCAACTACAAAAAAATTATTAATGTAAACCTAACCATAGCATGGAACATATGGATCCAAATCAGCCCCTTACGAAGCAACACATAAACTAGGGTTTAAGCTTCTGTCACTCTAGCGACCCATCATCTACTTATTACTTCCCAATGCCTTCCTCTAGGCCCAAATAATGGTGAAGTGTTATGTAGTCGACGTTCACATAACACCACTAGAGGCTAGACAACATACATCTCATCAAAATATCGAAATACCAAATTCACATGACTACTAATAGCAAGGCTTCTCCCTTGTCCTCAGGAACAAACGTAACTACTCACAAAGCATATTCATGTTCATAATCAGAGGGGTATTAATATGCATAAAGGATCTGAACATATGATCTTCCACCAATTAAACCAACTAGCATCAACTACAAGGAGTAATTAACACTACTAGCAACCTACTAGCACCAATCCCGGACTTAGAGACAAGAATTGGATACAAGAGATGAACTAGGGTTTTGAGATGAGATGGTGCTGATGAAGATGTTGATGGAGATTGCCCTCTCCTGATGAGAGGAGTGTTGGTGATGATGATGGCGATGATTTCCCCCTCCGGGAGGGAAGTTTCCCCGGCGGAACAGCTCTGCCGGAGCTCTAGATTGGATCCGCCAAGGTTCCGCCTCGTGGCAGCGGAGTTTTGTCCCGAAAGGTTGCTTCCTATTTTTTCTCGACGAAAGACTTCACATAGGAGAAGATGGTCATCGGAGAGCCACCAGGGGGCCCACGAGGTAGGGGGCGCGCCCTAGGGGGGGCGCCCCCCACCCTCGTGAGAAGGGTGTGGGCCCCCTGGTCCTCATATTTGGCGAGGATTTTTCATTATTTATTATAAGGTGTTCCGTGGAGTTTCAGGACTTTTGGAGCTGTGCAGAATAGGTCTCTAATATTTGCTCCTTTTCCAGCCCAGAAATTCCAGGTGCCGGCATTCTACCTCCTTATGTAAACCTTTTAAAATAAGAGAGAATAGCCATAAGTATTGTGACATAATGTGAAATAACAACCCATAATGCAATAAATATTGATATAAAATCATGATGCAAAATGGACGTATCAACTCCCCCAAGCATAGACCTCACTTGTCCTCAAGCGAAAAGCCGAAATCGAAAAATATGCCCACATGTTTAGAGATGAAGGTGTTGATAAAAATAGAATACGGACATGAGGGCATCATGATCATTCTTATAACAGGAACTTATATAATTTTTGTCATATGATCTCTAATGCTAGAGTAATAATACAATCACAATATCAAGTATGAATCCTAAACTTCATTGAAAACTAACAAACTACAATCTGGGCCATCGAAGCAATTGCAATTTATCATAACATAGGAAAGAGTCAATGTATAAGAGCTTTTCAGCAAGTCCACATACTCAACTATCATATAATCTTTCACAATTGCTGACACTCACGCAATACTTATGGGTGTGGAGTTTTAATCGGACACAGAGAAAGATAGGGGCTTATAGTCTTGCCTCCCAACGTTTTACCTCAAGGGTAATGTCAACAGTAATAGTTCATGAAAACCCACATCCAATTAGCCATATATACCAGGATCTTTCCAACATATTGTGCTTGCCAAAGGGTAAAATGTAAAAAGGAAGGTGAAGATCACCTTGCATAAGGTAGAAGATAATTATAAAAGATAGGCCCTTCGCAGAGGGAAGTAGAGGTTGTCATGCGCTTTTATGGTTGGATGCACAAAATCTTAATTCGAAAGAACATCTCTTTATATTGCCCCTTGTGATATGAACCTTTATTATGCAGTCCGTCGCTTTTATTACTTCCACATCAAAAGATCGTATAAAGCTTATTTCTCCGACACCAATCACTCACACATATTTAGAGAGCAATTTTTATTGCTTTGCACCAATGACAACTTACATGAAGGATCTTACTCAATCCATAGGTAGGTATGGTGGACTCTCATGGCAAAACTGGTTTGGGGGTATTTGGAAGCACAAGTAGTATCTCTACTTGGCGCAATGAATTTGGCCAACAAGAGGGGGAAAGGCAAGCTCAACATGTTGGAGGATCCAAGAAAATATAATTTATCTCAGATGTACGAAAACATAACCCATTACATTGTCTTCCTTGTCCAATGTCAACTCTTTAGCATGTCATATTTTAATGAGTGCTCACAATCATAAAAGATGTCCAAGGTAGTGTATTTATATGTGAGGATCTCTCTTTCTTTATTACTTCCTATTAATTGCAATGATGACCAAAACTGTATTTGCCAACCCTCAACAACTTTTATTCATCATACTCTTTCTATGTGAGCTCATTACTCTCCACAAGACTCACATGATGTCTTTCTTTCTTTTTATTTCTTTCTCTTTTCTTTTATTCACTTAGGATCATGGCAAAATAATCAAGCCCTTGACTCAACACTAATCTTTATTATATAGCTCACGGACTCGATTACATAGAAGGATAATAAAGCAAAACTCACAACTAGATCATGCCATAAACTTTACTCTACTAGATCAAAATACTACTAATAGGATCGAACTAAGGAAAATGGTAAAGATAGGAGTTGTGATTGTGATACGATACCGGGGCACCTCCCCCAAGCTTGGCGGTTGCCAAGGGGAGTGCCCATACCCATGTGATTATGTCTCTCTTTTCAGGGATGGTGATGTGATGTTTTTGGCGATGATGCCCTTCAAAATACGATTCTCCTCCTCAAGCTTGTTGACTTGCTGCTTGAGATCCATTATTTACTTTCGGAGTTTTCCTGTAATAGCCAAAGCTCCCTGCACCCAAGGGTGCTGCATAGCTGCGGGAGAACCAGTGACACTCTTTTTCATATTCTCGTAAGAAAGAAATCTAACATTGGAAGTGATAACCAAGTTTGGAATAGCTGAGCTCTGCAGTTCTCCCATTCTGAATCCAGCTTGGAAGTGAGAGGTGACTTCTTGATCCTCCATGGCATCTACCCTCATTAGGTCAGCCTCCATCTCTTCCTCCGTTGCTAGCCCAAAGTGGTCAGGGTCGCTGTTTCCCTTGGTTCCGGTGCCAGATTAGATACTCGGCTCTACCCGACTGACTCTTGAGAAGACATCTTGCTCTAATCTGCAGCAGCAACAGCTCAAAACAAAAACAGAGGATTTTTGCTTGATATGGGAGTCAAAACCCCCGGGATATTATATAATGAATTTTTACTGACCAAAATATGTATTGTGCAAGAAAACAAAGTCCGGAAGGCACACGAGGAGCTCACGAGGTAGGGGGAGCGCCCAGGGGGGTAGGGCGCACCCTCCACCCTCGTGGGGCCCTCGTTTCCTTCCCGGACTGCTACTTAATTTTCTATTTTTCAAAATATTCCAAAACAGAGAAATATTTCCTTAAAAATTGTTTTGGAGTCGGTTTACTTACCATACCACATACCTATTCCTTTTTGGAGTCTGAAACGTTCTAGAAAGTGTCCCTTATGTATTCCTCCGGGGTTACGGTTTCAATACTATTGGTTTCAACATGTATGGGATTACCTGAGATATAATGTTTGATTCTTTGACCGTTTACCACCTTCAGATTTGTGCCTTCGAAGTTGTTGATTTTTATGGCACCGGAACAATAGACCTCCTCGATAACATAGGGACCTTCCCATTTAGAGAGAAGTTTCTCTGCAAAAAATCTTAAACGAGAGTTGTATAGCAATACATAATCACCTATATTAAACTCACGCTTTTGTATCCTTTTGTCATGCCATCTTTTAACCTTTTCTTTAAACAACTTGGCATTTTCATAAGCTTGGGTTCTCCATTCATCAAGTGAGCTAATATCAAATAACCTCTTTTCACTGGCAAGTTTGAAATCATATTTGAGCTCTTTAATAGCCCAATATGCCTTATGTTCTTGTTCAAGAGGTAAGTGACATGCTTTTCCATATACCATTTTATACGGAGACATACCCATAGGATTTTTATATGCAGTTCTATAGGCCTATAATGCATCATCAAGTTTCTTGGACCAATTCTTTCTAGACCTATTGACAGTCGTTTGCAAAATTAATTTGAGTTCTCTATTACTCAATTCTACTTGACCACTAGACTGTGGGTGATACGGAGATGCAATTCTACGATTGACGTCATATTTAGCAAGCATTTTACGGAAAGCACCATGAATAAAATGTGAACCACCATTAGTCATTAAATATCTAGGGACTCCAAACCTCGGAAAAATAACTTCTTTAAGCATTTTAATAGAAGTGTTATGATCAACACTACTAGTTGGAATAGCTTCTACCCACTTAGTAACGTAATCAACAGCAACTAAAATATGTGTATATCCATTAGAGGCACGAAAAGGTCCCATATAATCAAAGCCCCAAACATCAAACGGTTCAATAACAAGTGAATAGTTCATAGGCATTTCTTGACGTATACTAATATTACCAATTCTTTGACATTCATCACAATATAGGACAAACTTATGGGCATCCTTGAAGAGAGTAGGCCAATAAAAACCGGATTGCAATACCTTATGTGCAGTTCTATCTCCCGCGTGGTGTCCTCCATAAGTTTCGGAGTGGCACTTGCGTAGGATCTGTTCCTGTTCATGCTCAGGTACACAACGTCTAATAACACCATCTACTCCTTCCTTATAAAGATGTGGGTCATCCCAAAAGTAATGTCTCAAATCATAGAAGAACTTTTTCTTTTGTTGGTATGTGAAGCTAGGTGGTATAAATTTAGCAACTATGTAATTAGCATAATCAACATACCAAGGGGTACTACGAGAAGTACTTATGACATTTAATTGTTCATTAGGAAAGCTATCATCAATAGGTAGTGGGTCATCAAGAACATTCTCTAACCTAGATAAGTTGTCTACAACGAGGTTCTCAGCTCCTTTTCTATCAACAATATGCAAATCAAATTCTTGTAGCAAGAGAACCCATCTAATAAGTCTAGGTTTAGCATCTTTCTTCTCCATAAGATATTTAATAGCAGCATGATCAGTGTGGATAGTTACTTTAGAATCAACAATATAAGGTCTGAACTTATCACAAGCAAATACAACTGCTAAAAGTTCTTTTTCAGTAGTAGCATAATTTCTTTGAGCATTGTCTAGAGTCTTACTAGCATAATGGATAACATTTAATTCCTTATCAACTCTTTGCCCTAGAACATCACCTACAGCATAATCACTAGCATCACACATAATTTCAAAGGGTAAATTCCATTCAGGTGGCTGAACAATAGGTGTTGAGACTAATGCTTTCTTCAGTATTTCAAATGCTTCTATACAATCATCATCAAAGACAAATGGTATATCTTTTTGTGATAAATTAGTCAGAGGCCGAGAAATTTTTGAGAAGTCCTTGATGAACCTCCTATAAAATCCGGCGTGACCAACGAAACTTCTTATACCTTTGATGTCCTTGGGACATGGCATCTTTTCAATAGCATCAACCTTGGCTTTATCAACTTCAATACCTCTTTCAGAAACTTTATGACCCAAGAAAATACCTTCATTAACCATAAAGTGGCACTTTTCCCAATTCAAGACAAGATTAGTTTCTTCACATCTCTGCAAAACTCGATCAAGATTGCTCAAGCAATCATCAAAAGAAGATCCATAGAAGGAAAAGTCGTCCATGAAAACCTCACAAATCTTTGCACAAAAGTCAGAGAATATAGCCATCATGCATCTTTGAAAGGTAGCAGGTGCAATACATAAACCAAAAGACATACATCTATAAGCAAAAGTATCAAAAGGGCATGTAAAAGTAGTCTTTGATTGATCTTTAGCCGACACAGGTATTTGAGAGAAACCAGAATAACCATCTAGAAAGCAGTAATGTTTATGTTTGCATAATCTTTCTAGCATTTGATCAATAAAAGGTAAGGGGTAATGATCTATCTTAGTAGTCTTATTTAATTTGCGGAAATCAATCACCATCCTATAATCAGTAATAATCCTTTGTGGAAGCAATTCATCTTTATCATTAGGAACAACAGTAATACCTCCCTTCTTAGGGACACAATGAACAGGACTTACCCACTAACTTTCAGCAACGGCATAAATTATACCTGCCTCTAGAAGCTTTAATATTACTTTTCTTACCACTTCTTTCATTTTAGGATTTAGGCGTTGTTGAGGATCACGAACCGGTTTGGCATCTGCTTCCAAATTTATTTTATGTTGACATAGAGTGGGACTAATGCCCTTAAGATCATCAAGAGTATATCCAATAGCAGCACGATGCTTCTTCAGAGTTTTCAATAATCTTTCTTCTTCATGCTCTGAAAGGTTAGCACTAATAATAACAGGATATATCTTCTTTTCATCAAGATAAGCATATTTAAGATTATCAGGCAACGGTTTAAGCTCAGACACGGGATCACCCTTAGGTGGAGGAGGATCCCCTAGGATTTCAACAGGCAAATTGTGTTTTAGCATAGGTTCTTGTTTAAACAATACTTCATCTATTTCCCTTCTTTCATTCATAAACATATCATTCTCTTGGTCTAGCAAATATTGTTCTAAAGGATCATTAGGAGGTATGGCAATAGAAGCAAGACCAATAATTTCATCCTTACTAGGCAATTCTTCTTCACGGTGTTGTTTACTAAATTTAGAGAAATTAAACTCATGAGTCATATCATCCAAGCCAATAGTAACAACATTCTTTTCACAGTCTATCCTAGCATTAACTGTATTCAAGATGGGTCTACCAAATAGAATGGGACATAAGCTATCTTGTGGAGAACTAAGAACAAGAAAATCAGCAGGATATTTAGTTTTCCCACACAGGACTTCAACATCTCTAACAATTCCCATTGCTTAAATAGTATCTTTATTAGCAAGTTTAATTGTGACATCAATATCTTCTAACTCAGTAGGTGCAATTTCATGCTTGATTTCTTTATACAAGTCATAAGGTATAACACTAGCACTAGCACCCATATCACATAAGCCATGATAACAATGATCTCCTATTTTAACAAAAATAACAGGCACGCCTACCACAGGTCTATGTTTATCTTTAGCACAAGGTTTAGCAATTCTAGCAGTTTCACCACAGAACTGAATAACATGCCCATCAATATTATCAGACAGGAGCTCTTTAACAATAGCAATATTAGGTTCAACTTTAACTTGCTCAGGAAGTGTATATGTTTTAATATTGCTTTTACGAACCACAGTTGAAGCTTTAGCATGATCCTTTATCCTAACAGGGAAAGGTGGTTTCTCACATAACAAGTAGGAACAAAAGGATCATTATAAGTGACAGTCTTTTCTTCAACTTTAATAGGTGCATCTACTTTTACTTCTATGGGAGGATGATATTTAAACCACTTCTCCTTAGGGAGATCAACATAAGTAGCAAAACATTCACAGAAAGAAGCTACTATCTCAGAATCAAGTCCATATTTAGTGCTAAACTTACGGAAAATATCTGTAACCATAAAAGATTTAACACAATCAAACTTAGGTGTCATACATGACTCCTTACCATTGTCGAGGTCCCAATCTTCAGAGTTGTGTTTAATTCTATCCAATAAATCCCATCTAAATCCAATAGTCTTCATCATAAAAGAGCCAGCACAAGAAGTATCGAGCATGGTGCGATTATTTTCAGAAAGCCGAGCATAAAAAATTTGAAGAATTGTTTCTCTTGGAAGCTCATGATTGGGGCATGAATATAACATTGATTTAAGCCTCCCCCGAGATTGAGCGATGCTTTCTCCTTCGCGAGGCCAAAAATTATATATATAATTGCAATCATGATGAACAAGATGCATAGGGTAATACTTTTGATGAAATTCCAATTTCAATCTTCTGTAGTTCCATGATCCCATATCATCACATAGCCTATACCATGTAAATTCATCTCCCTTCAAAGATAAAGGGAAGACCTTCTTCTTAGCAACATCATCGGGAATACCAGCAAGCTTAAATAATCCACAAACTTCATCCACATATATTAGGTGTTCATCAGGATGCTTTGTTCCATCTCCTGTAAAAGGATTAGCTAGCAGTTTTTTCTATTATACTCGAAGGATACTCATAAGGAATTTCATTTTCAATAGGTTCAGTAGGTTGAGGAGCAACTCTTTGCTCTACTGGTCGGGGTGAAGATACCCCGAACAAGCCCCTCAGAGGATTACTTTCCATTGTAACAAGTGACAGTAAATTTCAGCACACTATATAAATTTTTCCTTACCAAATTCCACCTACCAAAGGCGGTTCACTCCCCGGCAACGGCGCCAGAAAAGAGTCTTGATGACCCACAAGTATAGGGGATCTATCGTAGTCCTTTCGATAAGTAAGAGTGTCAAACCCAACGAGGAGTAGAAGGAAATGATAAACGGTTTTCAGCAAGGTATTCTCTGCAAGTACTGAAATAAGTGGTAACAGATAGTTTTGTGATGAGATAATTTGTACCGAGCAACAAATAACAAAAGTAAATAAAGTGCAGCAAGGTGGCCCAATCCTTTTTTTAGCAAAGTACAAGCCTGGAAAAACTCTTATATAAGGAAAAGCGCTCCCGAGGACACGTGGGAATAACGTCAAGCTAGTTTTCATCATGTTCATATGATTCGCGTTTGGTACTTTGATAATTTGACATGTGGGTGGACCGGTGCTTGGGTGCTATTCTTACTTGAACAAGCATCCCACTTATGATTAACCTCTATTGGAAGCATCCGGAACTACAACAAAAGTATTAAGGTAAACCTAACCATAGCATGAAACATGTGGATCGAAATCAGCCCCTTACGAAGCAACGCATAAACTAGGGTTTAAGCTTCTGTCACTCTAGCAACACATCATATACTTATTACTTCCCAATGCCTTCCTCTAGGCCCAAATAATGGTGAAGTGTTATGTAGTCGACGTTCACATAACACCACTAGAGGCTAGACAACATACATCTCATCAAAATATCGACGAATACCAAATTCACATGACTAATAATAGCAAGAATTCTCCCTTGTACTCAGGAACAAACATAACTACTCACAAAGCATATTCATGTTCATAATCAAAGGGGTATTAATATGCATAAAGGATCTGAACATATGATCTTCCACTAATTAAACCAACTAGCATCAACTACAAGGAGTAATTAACACTACTAGCACCAATCCCGGACTTGGAGACAAGAATTGGATACAAGAGATGAACTAGGGTTTTGACATGAGATGGTGCTGATGAAGATGTTGATGGATATTTCCCTCTCCCGATGAGAGGAGTGTTGGTGATGACGATGGAGATGATTTGCCCCTCTGGGAGGGAAGTTTCCCCGGCAGAACAGCTCTGCCGGAGCTCTAGATTGGATCCGCCAAGGTTCCGCCTCGTGGCGGCGTAGTTTCGTCCCGAAAGGTTGCTTCCTATTTTTTCTTGACGAAATACTTCATATAGGAGAAGATGGTCATCGGAGAGCCACCAGGGGACCCACGAGGTAGGGGGCGTGCCCTAGGGGGGCGCCCCCACCCTCGTGAGAAGGGTGTGGGCCCCCTGGTCTTCATCTTTGGCGAGGATTTTTCATTAGTTATTATAAGGTGTTCCATGGAGTTTCAGGACTTTTGGAGTTGTGCCGAATAGGTCTCTAATATTTGCTCCTTTTCCAGCCCAGAAATTCCAGCTGTCGGCATTCTCCCTCCTTATGTAAACCTTGTAAAATAAGAGAGAATAGCCATAAGTATTGTGACATAATGTGAAATAACAGCCCATAATGCAATAAATATTGATATAAAAGCATGATGCAAAATGGATGTATCAAACACACCTCCTGAGGTTGTTCTCCCACTGTACTAGTTCATCTTCAGCCCACCTCGAGGCCAATCCACCACAAAGCAGGAGTAGGGTATTACACCGCAAGGTTGCCCGAACTTGGGTAAACTGCCTTCTTCCATTTCCTTCTAGTTCACTGAGCTAGGACGTGAGATCAACGATTTAGCAGACCGGGAAGGTTGAGTTCTTCGCACGCACCCTAGAGTTCGAATCTATCAAGGGTCTGCAGAGCTTCGAATCCGACATTTGGCGCGCCAGGTAGGGGGTGCGTCGGAGCCTCTATTACTCCGGTCGATTGGCCAACGTTTCGCCATTCCCATGGCTGATGCTCGTCAAGTTCTTGGTGAGGGCCAGGCCGCCCTTGCCGCACGCGTCGCCCAGACGGCACCTGTAGGCCACAATGCTCCCTGCCATTCCCCATCGCCTGCGGCCAACGCGGCCTCCGGCCCCGCGGCCCATGAGCAGAAGGCTTCGTAGCTGCAGCCTTCTGTGCGGCGTGATGGGCACACCGCCACCCCCTCGCTGACTCCGGCGGCCGATTCATCATCCCACACCAACTGAGGGCAGGCAAACGCGCAGGCTGCATTGCTCATGGAATGCGATTTCCTGCGATATCGCCCAACCGATGACCTCTACGAGGACTGGCAGGACCGCATCACCAAGCTCCTTAGTGCCGCGGGAGAGCTCCCTGCGCCGTCCAGCTCGCTTCCACCCACACCGACCCTTATGGGCGATGTGGCCCACGGTGCGCCTCCTCCACCTCCTAGCCAAGACGTCGTCCCCAAGCCAAGGCGTGAGGCTCTGATATGTCTCCAATGTATCTATAATTTTTGATTGTTCCAAGCTGTTATATTATCAATCTTGGATGTTCTATAACCATTTTATAGTCATTTTATATCATTTGTTGGTACTAACCTAGTGACATAGTGCCAAGTGCCAGTTGCTATTTTTAGCATGTTTTTTACATCGTAGAAAATCAATGCCAAACGGAGTCCAAATGCAACGAAACTTTACGAAGATTTTTGATGGACCCAAAGAAACCTAATGGGCCAAGGAAGCGCCTGGGGGGTGCTCCAAGGAGAGCACAACCCACCAAGGCGCGCCAGGAGGCCCAGGCGCACCCTGGTGGGTTGTGCCCACCTCTGGTGTCCCCCGGACCGCCTCTTTGCTTTATAAATACCCCAATATTCCAAAAACCCTAGGCGAGTCGACGAAAATCAATTCCAGCCGCCGCAGTGTCCAGAACCACCAGATCCAATCTAGACACCATCACGGAGGGGTTCACCCCTTCCATTGGTGCCTCTCCAATGATGCGTGAGTAGTTCTTTGTAGACCTTCAGGTCCGTAGTTAGTAGCTAGATGGCTTCCTCTCTCTCTCATTTGATTCTCAATACATGCTCTCTTGGAGATCCATTTGATGTAACTCTTTTTGCGATGTGTTTGTTGGGATCGGATGAACTTTGAGTTTATGATCAGATCTATCCTTTTATATCCATGAAAGTTATTTTAGTATCTTTGATATCTTATATTCATGGTTGCTTATAGCCTCGTATTTCTTCTCCGATATTTGGGTTTTGTTTGGCCAACTTGATCTATTTATCTTGCAATGGGAAGAGGTGCTTTGTAGTGGGTTCGATCTTACGGTGCTTGATCCCAGTGAGAGAAAGGGAACCGACACGTATGTATCGTTGCTACTAAGGATAAAACAACAGGGTCTATTTATACATAGATAGATCTTGTCTACATCATGTCATCGTTCTTATTGCATTACTCTGTTTCTCCATGAACTTAATACACTAGATGCATGCTGGATAGCGGTCGATGTGTGGAGTAATAGTAGTAGATCCAGGCAGGAGTTGGTCTACTAATCTTGGACGTGATGCCTATGTAATGATCATTTCCTGGATATCATCATGATTATTTGAAGTTCTATCAATTGCCCAACAGTAATTTATTTACCGACCGTTTGCTATTTTTCTTGAGAGAAGCCACTAGTGAAACCTACGACCCCCGGGTCAGTTTCTCATATTATTTGCCTTCGCTATCTATTTTATTTGCCTTTTATTTTCTAATCTACTAAACCAAAAATACAAAAATACCTTGCTGCAATTTATTTTATTTGGCGTTCGATCTATCAATATTTACAACTCTCTCACGTCCGTTGCCAATTTCTGGCACCATTACCCGAAAGGGATTGACAACCCCTTTTACACGTCGGGTTGCGAGTATTTGTTATTTGTGTGCAGGTGTTGTTTACGTTGTGTTGCTTGGTTCTCCTACTGGTTCGATAACCTTGCTTTCATATCCGAGGGAAATACATATGTAGGATCTAGAAGTAGATGTGTCTAGAGGGGGGTGATTAGACACTTAGTGCTAAAGTTGCAATTTTTAAACTTTTTCGGTTTAAGTGGGATTTAGGCACAATTTCAACACACACAATACATATCAAGCAAGCATGCAAAGAGTATATGAGCAGCGGAATGTAAAGCATGCAACTTGCAAGAATGTAAAGCGAAGGGTTTGGAGAGATCAAACGCAATTGGAGACACGGATATTTTTCCCGTGGTTCGGATAGGTGGTGCTATCCTACATCCACGTTGATGGAGACTTCAACCCACGAAGGGTAACGGTTGCGCGAGTCCACAAAGGGCTCCACCCAAGGGCAACGGTTGCGCGAGTCCACACAGGGCTCCACCCACGAAGGGTCCACGAAGAAGCAACCACCCACAAAGGGTCCACGAAGAAGCAACCTTGTCTATCCCACCACGGCCAGCGCCCACGAAGGACTTGCCTCACTAGCGGTAGATCTTCACAAAGTAGGCGATCTCCTTGCCCTTACAAACTCCTTGGTTCAACTCCACAATCTTGTCGGAGGCTCCCAAGTGACACCTAGACAATCTAGGAGACACCACTCTCCAAGAAGTAACAAATGGTGTGTAGGTAATGAACTCCTTGCTCTTGTGCTTCAAATGATAGTCTCCCCAACACTCAACTCTCTCTCATAGGATTTGGATTTGGTGGAAAGAAGATTTGAGTGGAAAGCAACTTGGGAAGGCTAGAGATCAAGATTCATATGGTAGGAATGGAATGTCTTGGTCTCAACACATGAGTAGGTGGTTCTCTCTCAGAACATATGGGTTGGAATGATGTGTGTGTTCTGATGGCTCTCTCATAGAATGAGAAAGAGGTGGAGGGGTATATATATAGCCTCCACACAAAATCCAACCGTTACACAGTTTTCCAATCTCGGTGGGACCGAATCAATAAACTCGGTCGGACCGAAAATGTAAACCTAGTGACCGTTAGTGATTTCGGTGGGACCGACTGGATCAACTCGGTGGGACCGATGTGCTAGGGTTAGGGTAAATCCAAAACTCGGTTTGACCGATTACTCAAACTCGGTGGGACCGATTTGGGTAATAAGTGAAACTGAGATTTGGTCAAGCAAACTCGGTGGGACCGATTGCATATCTCGGTGGGACCGAGAATAATGCAATGGGTAACAGAGAGTTTGCAAGCCCATCTCGGTGAGACCGAGATCCCATCGGTGAGACCGAACTGATTAGGGTTTGGCAGTGGCTTATGACAGGAGAAACTCGGTGGCGCCGAATAAGAAGAATCGGTAGGACCGAGTTTGGCTTAGGGTTTAGGTCATATGTGGATATGGGAAAGTAGTTGAGAATTTTGGAGCATATCATTAAGCACATGAAGCAAGAGGCTCATTAAGCAACACCTCATCCCTCCTTGATAGTATTGGCTTTTCCTATGGACTCAATGTGATCTTGGATCACTAAAATGTAAAAGTGAAGAGTCTTGAGCTTAAAGCTTTAGCCAATCCCTTGTCCTTAGCATCTTGAAGGAGTTCCCACAACCTTTAGTCCATGCCACTCCATTGTTGAACTTATCTAAAACATGCTAGATAGAAGTGTTAGTCCAACAAGAGATATGTTGTCATCAATTATCAAAACCACCTAGGGAGCACTTGTGCTTTCAATCTCCCCCTTTTTGGTAATTGATGGCAACATACATCAAAGCTTTAGATAAAGATATAAAGAACAGCAAGTAAAGCTTTGGAAGAACATGTAGCAAGCATATGCTCCCCCTACATGTATGCACTCATGTAAATATGAAATATAGAGGCATGTGAGAGCATAAACATGACAGAGTAGGCAATGTGTACATGTATCTTGGCCATATGCATCAGAGCAAAAGATTATCAAGGAAAATACCTTCATGCTCATGAATCCTTCTTGGAAACAGTATGTACATAAGCAAGAACTCCTCATACTCATGATTTTGATGCATATACTTACCTTGTGGTCTCGAGTTGGCTTAGGATGGAATGAACCTGCACAAACAAGGTTAGATAACACAGGTACGTCCACTAGCCAGAGCAAACAAAAGAAACCACAAGGATGCCAAGACTGGGATGACATGTAGAGAGTGAGTACAAGGTACCACATTGGATTCAACATGTCCCCAAGAATAAAGATATGCAATGAATTTGGCTGATTTCTTTTCCCTTAGGTGTCTTGCTCCCCCTGAATCTTACATGGGATATTGGGAGAAGATAGGAAACAGAAAATCAGAGCAGAGGGATATGAATAGAACTTAATTCAAATGAGTTCATATGAACACATGTGGCATCTGTCCTCTTGAACATCAAGCATCTGGGATCCTTGAGTATTTTTCTCTCCCTGGAAATCTCTCTCTCCCCCTTAACAACATCTGGGATCCTTGAGACTTTCTCTCCCCCTTAATACTTTCTCTCTTGTAGGTTTGGTCCTTGAGACTGTTTCTCCCCCTTGATGTGATCTCTCTCTCCTACAAGCTTTGATGTGATCTCTCTCTCCCCCTTTGACATCAATTTCCAAGAAGGTTTTTCCTGGAATCCGTCGAATAGGTTTGGTCCTTGAGATTCAGCACAAAGCAGAGGATAAAATTGTGATGCTTGTGGAGGACAAGATTCATTGAGTGGAGCTGGATCAGAAGAAATGTAGAACAAGTGACAAATTGGTTTTCTGATTGCAAAGTCGGTGGCACCGAGTGGCATATTTCGGTGGTACCGGAAAGATTCGGTTGGACCGAAATTTGCAAGTCGGTGAAACCGAGTTTACACAGAGAAAAACACTTGTCACCTCAGCTCATTAGTCAAGTAAGATCTCACAAAGATTTGCAAAGAATTAGGTGAAGGATTTGCAAGGAATTTGATGCAGAAATATGCAGAACAAGAACAAAAAGAAAAGAAGTGAAAGTTTCTAGATGAAGTTTTTTTTGTTTTGTTTGAGAAAAGAAGGAAACAAATATGCAAGGGACAAATGCAATAACTCAGAAAAGAACACAAGAGAACTTCATCTAGAATTGGGCGGTGACATAGTCACCTATGTGAGAGTATATTGACTTAGGAGTCAAGTGAGGACACTTGATCATAGGTCATACTCATCGTTTAAGCTAAAAATGGGATTACCATTTTTCGTTTAAGCATCTTGATGTATTCACATCTTGTTGAGTTGCTTTGACTCATGTCTTGGAGTAAAGCTTCTCTAAGATGGAATGACATACCTTGGGTGGTGATGTGGTTCTTGCTCATGTAGTTGAACTTGTGTGGGTGCTCAGGGTTGATGTAGTTCATCAAGAGTTGGGAGCACCACTTGGAGTTTGAGTTCATCTACCTACATGGGTTAGTTCTTGCAAGGAAGAGCACTTGTTTATCCAAAAATGACAATCATGAAGCTTAACATAGATTTTGTCAAAGGATATGTTTGAATGGTTTTGTGCTTCCTTGTCTTCAACCACTATTGTGTAGAGTCTTGGTCTTGTAGAGATTGCTCAGGATGTGAGTGAGTCGCAATCTCATGGAATTAGATTCAACCAAGCACCTACATGGGTTAGACAACATGCAAGGTGCAAATATATCCAAGACATAAGATAGTTATCATAAGAGATACATCATGGATTAGTTATAAGCTCATGTCTTGCATGTATCCAATGGAGTTTCTACTCCAAGTTCGAAGCATCAATGGATGTTCAATTCTCCTCTCAACCTGCAAAACACTTTCTCATCAAGCGGTTTAGTGAATATATCCGCTAATTGCTTATCGGTGCGAACATGCTTAAGATTGATGTCACCCTTAGCAACATGATCTCGAATGAAATGATGACGAACTTCAATATGCTTAGTTCGAGAATGTTGTACAGGATTATGACCAATTTTGATAGCACTTTCATTGTCACAAAGCAGTGGAACATGTTTCACATAAATCCCATAATCTTTAAGAGTTTGGGTCATCCAAAGTAATTGAGCACAACATGAACCAGCGGCAATGTATTCCGCTTCGGCGGTGGATAAGGATACCGAGTTTTGTTTCTTGGAAGACCAAGACACAAGAGATCTACCAAGAAATTGACAAGTACCCGAAGTGGACTTTCTATCAACCTTGTCTCCGGCATAATCTGAGTCGGAATAGCCAACAAGATCAAAAGAAGACCTCTTAGGATACCAAATGCCAAAATTTGGTGTATGGATTAAATATCTCACTATCCTTTTCACAGCCTTAAGATGACAATCTTTAGGAGCAGCTTGATATCGTGCACACATGCACACACTTTAGCATAATATCGGGACGTGAAGCACATAGGTATAACAATGAACCAATCATAGAGCGATAAACCTTTTGATCAACCGGTTCACCATCTTTGTCAAATCATTATGTCCACTAGTAGGCATGGGTGTAGACATACCTTTGCATTCTTGCATATTGAACTTCTTGAATAAGTCCTTGGTGTACTTTGTTTGAGAGACAAATGTACCTTCCTTAGTTTGCTTGATTTGCAACCCGAGAAAGAATTTGAGTTCACTCATCATAGACATCTCAAACTTCTCTGACATTAGCTTTCCAAACTTTTCACTAAAGAGAGGGTTAGTTGAACCAAATATGATGTCATCAACATAAATTTGGCATACAAATAGTTCTCCATTAACCCTTTTAGTAAAAAGAGTAGAATCAATTTTACCAATTTCAAAACCACTTGTAGTAAGGAACTTGGTCAAGCATTTATACCATGCTCTAGGAGCTTGTTTAAGACCATAAAGAGCTTTGTGAAGTTTGTAAACATGATTTGGTTTCTTAGGATTGACAAAGCCGGGAGGTGGTTTGACATAAACTTCCTCCTCTATTTCTCCATTTAGAAAAGCACTCTTAATGTCCATTTGGTACAAGGTGATATTATGGTGATTAGCATAGTCAAGTAAGATGCGAATGGACTCAAGTCTAGCAACAGGAGCATACGTCTCACCATAGTCCATACCTTCGACTTGTGTGTATCCTTGGGCGACGAGACGTGCTTTGTTGCGGACCACTTGTCCATCTTCATCTTGCTTGTTGTGAAACACCCATTTGGTACCAATGATGTTGTGGTTGTTGTCGGGCTTCTCAACCAATGTCCAAATTTGGTTTCTCTCGAAATTATGTAGCTCTTCATGCATAGCGTTTATCCAATCCGGATCTTCCAATGCTTCTTCAACCTTCATTGGTTCAATGCTAGAGATGAATGAATAGTTTTCACAAAAGTTAGCTAAATGAGTTTTGAGCGAGTGATTCTCCCGGTTTGTATATCATTGAGGATTTGCTCGACGGGATGATCTTTGGCAATTCTTGCTCGAACTCGTGAGAGCTTTTGCTTGGGTCTTTGTTGAACATCTTCTTCATCTTGTTCTTCTTCTTGGCCTTCTTCATTGTTGACGTCGTCGTTCTCTTGTCGTGGTGGAGAAGGAGGTTGTTGATGTTCATCTTGACGTACTTCCTCGTTATCTTCATCTTGGTGTGTCCCACTTGTGGATGCTTCCGTGTCGATTCTTGGTTCACCTTGTCGTGAAGTAGAAGCTTCCACTTGGACGGATGAAGTACTCTCCTTCACTCCGTTCGACGAATTTTTCCAATGGACAAATCTTGAATTGCTTCAGAAGGGTCTTTGTCTCCTACATCAATTGGCAATTGCTCTACTTGCGAGCCATTAGATTCATCAAACTTCACATCTACCGTCTCTTCAACCTTTCGGGTGAAATTGTTGTAGACACGGTAAGTGTGAGATTTTGAGCCATAACCGAGTAGAAAACCTTCATGATATTTAGGGGCAAACTTTGAACGATGATGCTTATCAAGAATGTAGCACTTTGAGCCGAATACTCAAAAGTATCCAACTTGGGGTTTGTTACCGGTGAGAAGCTCGTATGCCGTCTTGCCGAGTAGCTTGTGAAGATATAAGCGATTTGTTGCGTGACAAGCTGTCTCGACCGCTTCTGCCCAAAAGTGCTTTGGCGTCTTGTATTCATCAAGCATCGTTCTTGCCATTTCGATGAGCGTCCGGTTCTTCCTCTCAACAACTCCATTTGTTGAGGTGTGTATGTGGCCGAGAACTCGTGTGAAATCCCTTATTCGTCAAGAAAGGTTTCCACATTTGCGTTCTTGAACTCCGTTCCGTTGTCACTCCGAACCTTCTTGATCTTCACATCAAACTGATTTTGGGCTTTCCTAGCGAAGTTTCTGAAGATCTTCTGGACCTGCGACTTGTCATTAAGAAAGAACACCCACGTAAATCTTGAAAAATCATCAACTATAACTAGACCAAAAGAATTTCCACCGAGACTCTTGTAGGCATTGGGACCAAAAAGATCCATGTGAAGTAGCTCGAGTGGCCTCCTTGTGGTCATGATGTTCTTCACGGGATGTCTTCCTCCAACCTGTTTACCTGCTTGACAAGCACTGCAAAGTCTATCCTTATCAAATATGACATCGTTAACTCCAAGGATATGATTTCCTTTAATAAGCTTGTCAAGGTTTCTCATGCCAACGTGACCTAGTCGTCTATGCCACAACCAACCTTTTGAGGAATTAGCAACAAAGCAAGTTTTAGGTTGTGCCTTTTTAGAGAAATCGACAATGTAAAGATCACCTCTACGCATACCCGTAAAGACTGTCTCGATGAAATACTTGGCAATCTACCTCAGTAAATAGGACATTCAAACCGAAATCAGCAAGTCTAGATACTGAAAGTAAGTTGTAGCCAAGAGATTCAACGAGCATGACATTTTGAATGGAACTATCATGTGAGATGGCCACCTTACCAAGGCTAATCACTTTACCCTTTGAATTATCACCAAAGGTGACATATTTTCGAGGGCCGTTGTTTTCAGCAAGCTCACGAAACATCTCTTCATCTCCGATCATATGATCAGTGCATCCACTATCAAGAACCCATTCCTTTCCTCCTGATTCATATCCCCGAAGATTTTCCATAAGACCAAAATGTCTCATTGCGTTATCAAGATCGGAGTCACTATCATCATCATCATAATATTCATGTTCATCATGATCTTGTGACTCATCATTTCCTAGAGAGGGTAATTCATTAGATAAATGATCAAAGTGGTTACTTTTATGAATTCTTATAGCTTTGAGTATGATGTCATTAATGATTCCAACATCTCCTTTAGCATACTTAAGATTGGCAAGTTCAAGAAGACATTTACCAAAACTAGGATCACTAGAGTTCATCTTACTCAAGGCAATAGATTTATGGAGAATTTCATCTAAATTTTTCAAGGCATAATTGGGAAACCATTCCTCAAGAAATTTCCATATAGTATAGGCGCAATTTTGAGTAGGCAAACTAGCAATCAAATCTTTGGGCAATCCTCTAATGATGAGCTCAATAGTTCTAAGATTGCGAATCATGTCAATATCTTCATCTAGGGTAGGATGCAAGGGATCAATATGAGATGCACAAGGGCTAGCAATATACTTGTTCAAATGATATTGATTGAAGATTACAAGCATCTCATTTTTCCACTCATGAAAATACTTTCCATCAAGAATAGGCACTCTATGTCTAAGACTCCCTAGAGTAGACACATCCATCTTCCTCCAATGGTGATTAAACCAAGGCAATGGAGACCAAAGCTCTGATACAACTTGTAGGATCTAGAAGTAGATGTGTCTAGAGGGGGGGTGATTAGACACTTAGTGCTAAAGTTGCAATTTTTAAATTTTTTCGGTTTAAGTGGGGTTTAGGCACAATTTCAACACACACAATACATATCAAGCAAGCATGCAAAGAGTATATGAGCAGCGGAATGTAAAGCATGCAACTTGCAAGAATGTAAAGGGAAGGGTTTGGAGAGATCAAACGCAATTGGAGACACGGATATTTTTCCCGTGGTTCGGATAGGTCGTGCTATCCTACATCCACGTTGATGGAGACTTCAACCCACGAAGGGTAATGGTTGCGCGAGTCCACACAGGGCTCCACCCAAGGGCAACGGTTGCGCGAGTCCACACAGGGCTCCATCCACGAAGGGTCCACGAAGAAGCAACCACCCACAAAGGGTCCACGAAGAAGCAACCTTGTCTATCCCACCATGGCCATCGCCCACGAAGGACTTGCCTCACTAGCGGTAGATCTTCACAAAGTAGGCGATCTCCTTGCCCTTACAAACTCCTTGGTTCAACTCCACAATCTTGTCGGAGGCTCCCAAGTGACACCTAGCCAATCTAGGAGACACCACTCTCCAAAAAGTAACAAATGGTGTGTAGGTAATGAACTCCTTGCTCTTGTGCTTCAAATGATAGTCTCCCCAACACTCAACTCTCTCTCATAGGATTTGGATTTGGTGGAAAGAAGATTTGAGTGGAAAGCAACTTGGGAAGGCTAGAGATCAAGATTCATATGGTAGGAATGGAATGTCTTGGTCTCAACACATGAGTAGGTGGTTCTCTCTCAGAACATATGGGTTGGAATGATGTGTGTGTTCTGATGGCTCTCTCATAGAATGAGAAAGAGGTGGAGGGGTATATATATAGCCTCCACACAAAATCCAACCGTTAAACAATTTTCCAATCTCGGTGGGACCGAATCAATAAACTCGGTCGGACTGAAAATGTAAACCTAGTGACCGTTAGTGATTTCGGTGGGACCGACTGGATCAACTCGGTGGGACCGATGTGCTAGGGTTAGGGTAAATCCAAAACTCGGTTTGGCCGATTACTCAAACTCGGTGGGACCGATTTGGGTAATAAGTGAAACTGAGATTTGGTCAAGCAAACTCGGTGGGACCGATTGCATATCTCGGTGGGACCGAGAATAATGCAATGGGTAACAGAGAGTTTGCAAGCCCATCTCGGTGAGACCGAGATCCCATCGGTGAGACCGAACTGATTAGGGTTTGGCAATGGCTTATGACAGGAGAAACTCGGTGGCGTCGAATAAGAAGAATCGGTAGGACCGAGTTTGGCTTAGGGTTTAGGTCATATGTGGATATGGGAAAGTAGTTGAGGATTTTGGAGCATATCATTAAGTACATGAAGCAAGAGGCTCATTAAGCAACACCTCATCCCTCCTTGATAGTATTGGCTTTTCCTATGGACTCAATGTGATCTTGGATCACTAAAATGTAAAAGTGAAGAGTCTTGAGCTTGAAGCTTTAGCCAATCCCTTGTCCTTAGCATCTTGAAGGAGTTCCCACAACCTTTAGTCCATGCCACTCCATTGTTGAACTTATCTGAAACATGCTAGATAGAAGTGTTAGTCCAACAAGAGATATGTTGTCATCAATTATCAAAACCACCTAGGGAGCACTTGTGCTTTCAACATACCGTTGTTGTGCTGCATCAACCCTTCCTCTTTGGGGAAATACCGGCGTTTACTTGCCATATCTATCTGTGTTCTTGCTTTCTAGTCATAACAGCTGGTGTGCCTACCCCTCCTTTGTCACCAAATATTGAAGTTCTTTACTTCAAGAAAAGACAAGGAGAAAATTTGAAAGATTCTTGGTATATGCTTATGGAATCTTATCGTATTTGCAATTTAAAGGGGGACGCTAAGATCTTGCTTCGTAATTTTTACATAGGATTGGCTTTGCATCATAGACAACTCCTATATTTTACCGCTAAAGGGAATTTTATTGAGCTTGATGATAATGCTGCCTATGAAATTTTAGAAGGAATTTTGGGGGTTCCACCTCAAAAGAAGGGGTTTTGTTTCACCCCAGAGTGAGTTGAAATGTTGTACAAACTCGGTGATTTGCATAAACACATGGTTGAATTACACAAATATAACGAACCCCTCAAACATCTCAATTGTAGTATCAATCACATGAATACCCTGATTACTCTTTGCAACACGCGAGTGGATATTTTGGATATAAAGATGGTTTCTTTTGCTGAGAATTTAGGGAAGTGTAAAGATCCTCCGAGGTTTGAGAAAACCCTTACCAAAGTAGCCAAAATTATGGATGAAAAAACTTAGATCCTTGCTTTATGCCTAGCTAGGGGCGTGAAACAATCGCGCTTGTTGGGAGGCAACCAAATGAATAAAAAATATTTTTGCTTTTTGCTTTCTGTTCTTGAGTGTTAGCACAATTATGTGTTTTTTGTGTTTGTGACAAGTAAAGCCTTTAGGATCTTCTTGAGTGACAGTTGTTTGATCTTGCTAAAAAAAGAAACTTTAGTGCTCACGAAAAGAATTCTCATTTTTAACCAGAGAGCGATAAAATACCTATTTTTTGCAGAAGACTAATATACAAATTACCCAGGTTGTCCTAATTTTTCATAGTTTTTGGAGTTACAAAAGTATTCGAAATATCCAGATTTCTATAGATTGTTCTGTTTTTGACAGATTCTGTTTTCTTTGCGTTGTGTGCTTGTTTTGATGATTCTATGGTTTTCTTTGAAGAGTTTTTGCCATAGAAAAGTTGGAATATAGTAGATATAATGCAAGAATAAAATATGAATTGGTTTTCAACAACACTGATAGTAGTGATTTATTTTCTTATACTAACGGATCTCACAAAGGTTTTGTTGAGTTTTGTGTGATTGAAGTTTTCAAGTTTTCAGTTATCTTAGGATGGCTGAAGGAATAAGGAGTAAGAAGAGCCTAAGCTTGGTGATTCCCATGGCACCCCAACTTATTATCCAAAGAGAAGCAAGCAACTAAGCTTGGGGATGCTCCAAGTGGCATCCCCACTTTCTTCTAACGACCATCAGTGTTTTACTCGATGCTATATTTTTATTCGTCACATACTATGTGTTTTGCTTGGAGCGTCTTGTATACTATGAGTCTTTACTTGTTTTGTTTTGTGTTTTTAGTCTTGATTCCTTGCTGGACACACCTATTTCAGAGAGCCAAAATTATGCCATGATTTGCTAGAACTGCTCTCTATGCTTCACTTAATTTTTTATGAGCTATGGACTTGCTCTAGTGCTTCACTTATATCTTTTTTAGCACAGTGTGCTTTAGTATTTTTGAAGAAATGCTCTCTTTCTTCACTTAAATTAATTTAAGGGAAATAAATATTATGCTCATGAGCTTCACTTTATATTTGTTTGAGCTTATCAAAAGCAACACCTAAAAATTAGTCCCAAAGTGATAGATATCCAAGAAGGATATAATAAAAACTTTCATGAAGATCATTGGACAAAATAAACTTGATTCTTAGTAATAGTTTTGATATATGATGATGTGATATGTGAGTTATGTTGATGAGTAATTATGATTTAGTAAGAATATTGGTGTTAAGGTTTGTGATTCCCTATGCAAGCACGAAAGTAATAGTTGTGCAATGAAATTACATCCTACTTGTGGTGCATTATTTGGTGCTAATTATGCTTAATGCTCGCTCATGAGACTATTCGTTTCTTGGTTGGTCACTTCTCAATCTTTTGCTAGCCTTCATTTTGCATTTAGTATGATCTCTACTTGTGCATCCAATATCCTTTAAACCAGTTTTGCCACATGAGTCCACTATACCTACCTATATGCGGTATTCTTTTGCTTTTCTAAGCAAATTTGTATGTGCCATCTCTAATATTCAAAATAAATTTCCCTTTTGTGTGCTGATACCGCTTGCGAGGCAGTGAGGGGTGGCTAATTTTTTCCATGCTAGATGTGTTATTCTCAGATGAGTGTTTATTCACTTGTCATTGCACAAGAGTATGGCAAATGTGTTAGGGATGCCCAATCCTGAAATGAAAAATGAATTTACTTTATGTTGTCAAATAATAAATTCCTTGGAAAGTGTTGGCATGGAAGGCACCCGTGGATACGGCTAGCCATGGAAAGTGAAAGTATGGTGGAAAAAGGAATAAACTTTAATTTCTGCTTGGGAACCGCCTATGATATATCTAGCATGGAAAGTGTTGGGAACTCTAAGTCATTTTCGTTGGTGGGAAAAGTATGCCTCCCAAAATGTTTTTATCTCGCAATTTTCGCTTTGAGATCTAGCACCTCTACAAATCCCTACTTCCCTCTACGAAGGTCCTTTCTTTTACTCTATGCAATTTTATTTTTTATTTGAGTCTCCATCTTCTCTTATAAAAGCACCAACTAGGGGGCACTATGATCGTACTTGAGCATTGGGTGTATTTAATATGCGAGTGTGTTTCTTGAATGGATCAATGATTGAGCATAATGGGCTAGGGATAGCTTATTTTAGCGTTGATATTTTGAAAGACATGGTTGCTTGTTCATATGCTTGAGTATTTAAGTTATCATGTCAAAACTAGACTATTGCTTTGAACAATATAAAAGACCAAATGTCCATGCTATGAAGTAAAGATTATGATATCACATGTTTGGCATCATTCCACGTCAAAAATTCTATTTTTATCACTTACCTAATCAAGGGCAAGTAGGAGTTAAGCATGGGGATGTTTATACGTCTCCAACGTATCTATAATTTTTGATTGTTCCATGTTGTTATATTATCAATCTTCGATGTTTTATAATCATTTTATATCATTTTTGGTACTAACCTATTGACATAGTGCCAAGTGCCAGTTGCTGTTTTTTGCTTGTTTTTTAGATCGCGGAAAATCAATACCAAACGGAGTCCAAATGCAAGGAAACTTTATGGAGATTTTTTATGGACCATAAGACACCTAATGGGCTAAGGCAGCGCCTGGGGGGGTGCTTTGAGGAGAGCACAACCCACCAGGGCGCGCCAGGAGGCCCAGGCGCGCCCTCGTGGGTGTTCCCACATCAGGTGCCCCCCGGACCACCACTTTGCTCTATAAATACCACAATATTCCAAAAACCCTAGGGGAGTCGACAAAAATCAATTCCAGCGACCGCAGAGTCCAGAACCACCAGATCCAATCTAGACACCATCACGTAGGGGTTCACCACTTCCATTGGTGCCTCTCCAATGATGCGTGAGTAGTTCTTTGTAGACCTTCAGGTACGTAGTTAGTAGCTAGATGGCTTCCTCTCTCTCTCGTTTGATTCTCAATACAATGGTCTGTTGGAGATCCATATGATGTAACTCTTTTTGCGGTGTGTTTGTTGGGATTGGATGAACTTTGAGTTTATGATCAAATCTACCTTTTTATATCCATGAAAGTTATTTGAGTTTCTTTGATCTCTTATATGCATGATTGCTTATATCCTCGTATTTCTTATCCGATATTTGGGTTTTGTTTGGCCAACTTGATCTATTTATCTTGTAGTGGGAAGAGGTGCTTTGTAGTGGGTTCGATCTTACGATAGTTGATCCTAGTGACAGAAAGGGAACCGACCCGTATGTATCGTTGCTACTAAGTATAAAATGATAGGGTCTATCTCTACATAGATAGATCTTGTCTACATCATGTCATCATTCTTATTGCCTTACTCGGTTTCTCCATGAACTTAATACACTAGATGCATGCTGGATAGCGGCCGATGTGTGGAGTAATAGTAGTAGATGAAGGCAGGAGTCGGTCTACTAATCTTGGACATGATGCCTATGTAGTGATCATTGCCTGGATATCATCATGATTATTTGAATCTCTATCAATTGCCCAACAATAATTTGTTTACCTACCGTTTGCTATTTTTCTCGAGAGAAGCCACTAGTGAAACCCACGGCCCCTGGGTCTCTTTCTCATATTATTTGCCTTCGCGATCTATTTTGTTTGCCTTTTATTTTCAAATCTACTAAACCAAAAATACAAAAATACCTTGCTGCAATTTATTTTATTTGGCATTCGATCTATAAATATTTACAACTCTTTCATGTCCGTTTGCCAATTTCTGGCACCGTTACCTGAAAGGGATTGACAACCCCTTTTACACGTCGGGTTGTGAGTATTTGTTGTTTGTGTGCAGGTGTTGTTTACATTGTGTTTCTTCGTTCTCCTACTGGTTTGATAACCTTGGTTTCATATCTGAGGGAAATACCTACTGCCGCTGTGCTGCATCAGCCCTTCCTCTTTGGGGAAATACCGATGTAGCTTCAAGCGACATTAGGCTCCACGGCGCGACCCGCCGCGTAGGGTGCCGTCGCGCGACAAGGAAAGCTGCCAGGTGGTGCAGCGGCTGCAAGGAGAGGCGTGTGCGCTCCCACCACCGTTGCGTCAAGACCGTGTGCCTCCCCAAGCGGTGGAGCGCGAGCGCCAAGATCAGGATCCACCTCCACGACAAGCCCCGGTGAGTACGGCAGGCTGCCATGAATTCACCCCGGAGCTGTGTCGCGTCATCTGGCCAAGGAAGTTCAAGCCAGACCTTGCCGAGTTCCTGTAGCTCTATGAGCTGAGCATCAAGGAAGCTAGGGGCCATGAGAAGGTCATGGCGAACTGGTTTCCCTTGGCCCTCAAGGATAGCATGCGCTCAAGGCTCCTGAACCTCCCCGCGGGATCAATCTCCTCCTAGGACGAAACGCGCGAGCGCTTCATCTCCAACTTCCAGGGTACCCGCAACAGCTGTGGCGCATCAGGCAACAGCCAGGGGAGACACTGCACAAATACATCCAGCGCTTCAGCAACGTTCGCCTCAAGATCCCCAAGGTGTCGGACGAAGCCATCATTTCAGCCGTCACCGATGGCATCCATGACATCAAGATGAGGGAAGAGCTCACCATACCCGAGGACACGTGCTTGGCTCTGGAGATGTTCAACATGGCAACCAAGTGCGCAAGAGCTGAGGATGGATGCCTTTCCCTCCTCGAGCTCCCGGAGGCCGACCCAGAAGACAAGAAGGCCAAGGCGAAGGACGTGAAGTGCAAGGGCCTAGCTATGCTCGCGGCTGAACCTGAGATGAAGCGTGGCTGCGACCACTCGGAGTCATCCAAGGGCAGCTGCCTGTTCTGCGTCTTCCACAACATGCAGAGCCATAACACCAGTGACTGCCAAGAGCTCAGGGTCATCCACGATGGGCGTGTCGGTCATCGCCCCGAGTGCAACGACAGAGGCTACAACCATGGAGGAGGCCGAGGCAAAGGACGTTGGGAAAACCGCGACCCCCGCTAGGACTAGCACGACCGGCCTCGTGAGGACCGCCGGCAAGGCCACCTCGCGAGGGTCCCTGGAGGGATCAGCCTCGTGAGGACCGACCTCAGGGCAACACTGGCCTTCCTCCTCTGCCACCGCCACCAAGAAGGAACAAGGACAACCACTAGGATGATGAGGCTAGGGGCTTCCAAGAGCCTCGTGCCATCGCTTGCATCCTAGGCAGCGCTCAGGCCCCTGCCTCCCTTCGTGTCCTCAAGCAGTTCGCTCAAGAGGTGAATGTGGCCGTCCCCAAGCTTGAGGCGACACGCCCGCTCAGGTGGTCCAAGTACTCCATCACCTTTGATTCTACTGACCAGCTCAAGTGCGCGGCCACTGCTGGCGCCCTCCCGGTGCTATGCCCGCCAACCATCAGCAACATCCTCGCCACCAAGACACTCATCGATGGTGGCGCGGGGCTCAATGTTCTCTCCGTTGAGACGTTCGACAGGCTCCAGCTGCCGTACGACCAGCTTTAGCCTACCAAGCCTTTCTCAGGAGTGACCAATGGCTCCACCACCACGATACGGCAAATCCACCTCCCTAAGATCTTCGGCAATTGCGACAACTACCGCACTGAGTCATCGACTTTGACGTCGCCCACATTCGCCTCGCGTACAACGCCATCTTTGGGTATCTGGCCCTGGCCAAGTTCATGGCTGCGACTCATCATGGCTACAATGTCCTCAAGATGCCAAGAAGCTACGGCATCATCATAGTCGCCCGCGATGAGAAGCACACAGTGTGCTCCCTTGAGCATGCCTATCATGTTGCGGCGGTCTAGAACCCAAATGACTAGGTCGCTGCATACCCTGCCGAGGCCTTCCCCAAGAAGAAGAAGCAGCTACTGCTCCTAGGACCTCAAGAGGATGGGGCATCCGATGACTGCGCCTCAGGGCCTGCGCCCACTGGCGGGGCGCCTTCCTCTCTCACAATGGAAGGCGCGCCTGGCGCCCCTCTTACGCTGGGCTCGGGGGCTCTCCTATGGAGGGCCTCTGACCTGGCCAGCATCACGAGGGAGCTGTTTGGGCACCATGTGGAGGCATGCTTCAAAGCACGCTTCCGTGAGGAGAGCTTAGGTCGCCAAGCGCCAGGCGCTCAGGAGTTCATCACCAAGGCGACCGAGGAGGTTCAGGAGGCAAGAACCATGCGAGGCGAGCGTCGCTTTGCACAACCGGGCGCATCTCCCTCCCCCGGCGAGGGTAGCGAGCTGCGCACCTGCGTCAACATCCCAAGGCTCAATAGACCGGCGTACCAGGAGCATTTTTGGCCGTCCCACGTTGGCCGGTGCGAGGGCCCCCATCACAACTACATTCGCATGCCTTTCGCTTTGCTTAATAGGGCTACCATGCACCAGCGCCACACGCGGGGCATCCTGGCGGCTCATGAGGCCAGGCACCAGGCGATCTTGTCGGAGATGGCGATGGATCCTCGTGGCCTCCAGAGCCTTGCGAGGCTCAGGACCTGGGCGACTCGTGAGGAGCGACTTCGCCAGCGCGCATCTTCAGCTTCTTCAACACCTCATCAGCAACAGTGCTAGGTGACATTTTTGGTTTGTTTAGTTGGGGGCGCCCCTCGGGCTGCATTATCCCCAAGCCGTGTGGGTCCGTTGATACGTCCATTTTGCATCATGCTTTTATATCAATATTTATTGCATTATGGGTTCTTATTACACATTATGTCACAATACTTATGCCTATTCTCTCTTATTGTACAAGGTTTACACGAAGAGGGAGAATGTCGGCAGCTGGAATTCTGGGCTGGAAGAGGAGCAAATATTAGAGACCTGTGCTGCACAACTCCAATAATCCTGAAACTCCACGAAAGTCAATTTTGGAATATATAAAAAATATTGGGCAAAGAAAGCACCAGAGTGGGGCCACCCACCATCCACGAGGGTGGGGGCGCGACCTACCCCCTGGGCGCGCCCCTGCCTCATGGGCCCCCTGGCAGGCCTCTGGTGCCCATCTTTTGCTATATGAAGTCTTTCGCCCTGGAAAAATTATAGGGAAGCTTTCGGGATGAAGCGCCGCTGTCTCGAGGTGGAACCTTGGCGGAACCAATCCAGGGCTCCGGCGGAGCTGTTCTGTCGGGGAAGCATCCCTCCCGGGGGGGGGGGAATCATCACCATCGTCATCACCAGCGATCCTCTCATCAGGAGGGGGTCAATCTCCATCAACATCTTCACCAGCACCATCTCATCTCAAACCCTAGTTCATCTCTTGTATCCAATCTTTGTCTCAAAACCTCAGATTGGTACCTGTGGGTTGCTGGTAGTGTTGATTGCTCCTTGTAGTTGATGCTAGTTGGTTTATTTGGTGGAAGATCATATGTTCAGATCCTTTATGCATTTTAATACCCCTCTGATTATGAATATGAATATGATTTGTGAGTAGTTACGTTTGTTCCTGAGGACATGGGAGAAGTCTTGCTACAAGTAGTCATGTGAATTTGGTATTCGTTCGATATTTTGATGAGATGTATATTGTCTTTCCTCTAGTGGTGTTATGTGAACGTCGACTACATGAAACTTCACCATTTTTTGGGCCTAGGGGAAGGCATTGGGAAGTAATAATTAGATTATGGGTTGCTAGAGTGACAGAAGCTTAAACCCTAGTTTATGCGTTGCTTCGTAAGGGGCTGATTTGGATCCATATGTTTCATGCTATGGTTAGGTTTACCTTAATCATTCTTTCGTAGTTGCAGATGCTTGCGAGGGGGTTAATCAAAAGTGGGATGCTTGTCCAAGGAAGGGCAGTACCCAAGCACAGATCCACCCACATATCATATTATCAAAGTAATGAACGCGAATCATATGAGCATGATGAAATCTAGCTTGACGATAATTCCCATGTGTCCTCGGGAGCGCTTTCCTCTATATAAGAGTTTTTCCAGGCTTGTCTTTGCTACAAAAAGGATTAGGCCACCTTGATGCACCTTGTTTACTTTTATTACTTGTTACCCATTACGAATTACCTTATCACAAAACTATTTGTTAACGATAATTTCATTGCTTGCAGACAATACCTTACTGAAAACCGCTTGTCATTTCCTTCTGCTCCTCGTTGGGTTCGACACTCTTACGTATCGAAAGGACTACGATAGATCCCCTATACTTGTGAGTCATCAAGACTGTTTTTTGGTGCCGTTGCCGGGGAGTGAAGAACCTTTGGTAAGTGGAATTTGCTAAGGAAAAATTTATATAGTGTGCTAAAATTTACTGTCACTTGTTACTATGGAAATCAATCCTTTGAGGGGCTTGTTCGGGGTATCTTCACCCCGACCAGTAGAGCAAAGAGTTGCCCCTCAACCTATTTAACCTACTGAAAATGTTTACTTTGAAATTCCTGCGGGTATGATAGAGAAACTTCTAGCTAATGCTTTTACAGGAGATGGAACATTACATCCTGATTTGCACCCAATCTATGTGGATGAAGTTTGTGGATTATTTAAGCTTGCAGGTATGCCCGAGGATGTTATCAAGAAGAAGGTCTTCCCTTTATCTTTTAAGGGAAAGGCATTGACATGGTTTAGGCTATTTCCAGCAATGCCCAACCTTGGTTTTACCATTTGCCACCTAGCCTTTTTCCCTTGGGTTTCGCGGACTCAAGGGTCATCTTATTTTAAACCCCCCGGGCCAGTGCTCCTCTGAGCGTTGGTCCAACCTAGAGCACCGTGCGGGGCCGTCCCTTGGCAACTTGGGTTACGTTGGCTCCCGTACGCTTAGCTTATCCGGTGTGCCCTGAGAACGAGATATGTGCAGCTCCTATCGGGATTTGTTGGCACAGCGGGTGGTGTTGCTGGACTTGTTTTACCATTGTCAGAGTTGTCTTGAAGAACCGGGATACCGAGTCTGATCGGAATGTCTCGGGAGGAGGTCTATTCCTTCGTTGACCATGAGAGCTTGTCATGGGATAAGTTGGGACTCCCCTGCAGGGATTTGAAATTTCGAAAGCCGTGCCCGCGGTTATGGGCAGATGGGAATTTTTTAATGTCCGGTTGTAGATAACTTGAACCTTAACTTAATTAAAATGAATCAACTGAGTGTGTTACTGTGATGGCCTCTTCTCGGCGGAGTCCAGGAAGTGGACACGGTGTTGGAGTAATGCTTGCTGTAGGTTGCCCTCTTTAGTTATGCATTCGCGCTTTGCCTTCTCTTCTCGCTCTTTTTTTGCGAACAGGATAGCCACCATTTTTGCTAGTCGCTTGCTGCAGCTCCACATATTTACCTTGCCTTACCTATAAGCTTAAATAGTCTTGATCGCGAGGGTGCGAGATTGCTGAGTCCTTGTGGCTCACAGATTACTATTACACCAGATGCAGGGCCTGATGATTCTGCTCCAGGTGACGCGCTCGAGCTCAAGTGGGAGTTCGACGAGGACTCTCAACGATACTATGTTTTCTTTCCTGATGATCAGTAGTGGTGCCCAGTTGGGGGTGATCGGGACCGTGTCGCATGTTGGGTTATCTTTTATTTTGGCGCCGTAGTCGGGCCATGAGTGTTTGGATGATGTAATGTTATTTATGTACTTGATTGACGTGGTGAGTGTAAGCCAACTATGTTATCTCCCCTTTTATTATCTATATTACATGGGATGTGGTGAAGATTGCCTAACTTGCGACATATGCCTTCAATGCGATTATGCCTCTAAGTCGTGCCTCGACATGTGGGAGATATAGTCGCATTGAGGGTGTTACACCATCCGCAGTTCATGAAGACCTTGCCGGGGAGACGACCTCAACATCCGCCCCTATTGCCGGGGTGTCACACCCAGCATGCTGGAGCCACAACTCCAGTGCCCCCCTCGGCGGCATCACTTCGATGAAGAAAAGTGGGAACCTGATCCACGTGCTTGGTGGCATCACCACCCACACCATGAGTTCGCGCGAGGAGCCCTCGGTATGGGTTCGTGGGGCGGCAGTGTGCGCCGCCACTGCGCGGCCACCGCGGCCGTGGATGGGGAGCATCGGTCCCTGCTTCCTCCTCCGGAGCCATCTACCTGGGAGTACAAAGGCAGTGGATAGCCCAGGCAAGGCCGTTCGTCCCAGGGCGTCGTCACCTCTGGCCTCACAACGGCATCGCGCGAGCGAGCCAACCTCTTCTTCGACGGGACAGGCCCAAGCTCTTCACGGGGGGTTTTCCCCTTCTCGGCGGCGGAGAACCTCTTCACCAGCGCCATGGGTGTCGTAGCATGGAGGAGGAAGAAGAAGAAGCAGGAGGAGCGGAGGAAGAGATGGGTGACAGGGGCTCCACCCCCCTTCCCATTTATAGCCAGGAGGAGGCCAACCGCCGGCCTCCATGATATAAGGTAATAATGACCTTTTTCTGCATGCAATAGGGACTCGTCAAGTGGGGTAGTTGCCGAGGTAGCGTGGGGAAGTGGAGACGCCCACGTCCTGTCAATCGTCACGCGTCAATCGAGGCTGCGGGCTGTTAGGGCCTGTGGTGCTCCGCACTTGCCCCTTGGCTTTGCCGCAAAGCCAAGCACGAGCGCTCCTTGGGCCCGGGGGCTACTGTCGGCGTCTTGGGAACGAGGGTACCCAGACTTGCCTGCCTGCGGCCTAGGGCGTGGCTCCACCAGTGGCCTAGTATGGCCCATCTTCATCAACCAACACTCGAGACCCTCACGAGGGGCCAAGCCTCGTGAGGCGGACGACACAAGACCTCCTCAGGGGCAGCCTCACTAGGCTGGCTCACGAGGAGTGGAGAGATCAATGCAAGGGGCACCTCATGAGGTTTCCGTGATGTGAGCCATGACGACCAAGGCCAGGCGGGCGCCAGCGGGCGCAGAGTACCAGTTTCCTCTTTGGCGCTAAAGAGGCAGGCGCACCTGAGGAGTCTCGAGACGTCATGCAAAGGTTTCCATATCGGTGCAACGAGACCAAGACCAGCAGGACGGCAAGACGGAGGTCATCACGGAGCCCACGGCGGTGTCACCACCAAAGCCTTTGGCAGGCGAAGACCACCTTTTGTCAAGATAACTTGTACTCATTTCCCCCCTTCATACTAGCCGTTGTGGGATCCCTTCCCACCTAATATTTGGGGAGAGGACCCGGGCCTCTATAAATAGGGCTAGCCACCACCATAGTCAGAGGGGGGAGGGTCATTTGGAGACGGATCATTCAGATCATCCCTAGCCACACAAGCTCATTGAGCTCAAGAACACCTCTCATAAGGAGGCTGTTCATCCTTTGTACTTGTTCATCCCCATCCCACGAGGCAATCCACCACACCACACTGGAGTAGGGTATTACACCGCAATGGTGGCCCGAACCAGTATAAACTCTTGTGTCCATCGTTCCTCGGGTTCGGCGAGTTAGGCTTTTGCGATCATTGCGAGTGTGTGAGCTAGAGGGAGAGAGATCTTCGTGCACACCCCAGTGTTCGAACCACAAGGGTTTGCCAGAACCCGTAATCCGATAGTATTGGTGGATGAAGCGGCCCGGACCAACCTTACATGACCACATTCATGAGATCAGTTCCACCGACAGACATGCAACTAGTTTGGCATAAAGGTGGCTGGCGGGTGTCTATTTCTCCAACTTTAGTTGAATCGAATTTGACTACGGTCTGTCCTTGTTTTAGGTTAAAATAGCAATCTTCGTAAATCACCGTTGTGGTTTTGATGCGTAGGTAAGAACCGTTCTTACTAGAAGCACGTAGGAGCCACGTAAAACTTGCAACAACAAAGTAGAGGTTGTCTAACTTGTTTTTGTAGGGCATGTTGTGATGTGATATATGTTGTTATATTAGATGATCATGTTTTGTAAAAGTTATCGGCAACTGATAGGAGCCTTATGGTTGTCGCTTTATTGTATGAAATGCAAACGCCATGTAATTGCTTCACTTTATCACTATGCGTTAGCGATAGTTGTAGAAGCAACAGTTGGCGAGACGACCACGATGCTATGATGGAGATCAAGGTGTCAAGCCGGTGACGATGGAAATCATGACGGTGCTTTGGGGATGGAGATCAAAGACACAAGATGATGATGGCCATATCATGTCACATATTTTGATTGCATGTGATGTTTATATTTTATGCATCTTATTTTGCTTAGTACAACGGTAGCATTATAAGATGGTCCCTCACTAAAATTTCAAGGTATAAGTGTTCTCCCTGAGTATGCACCGTTGCGACGTTCATCGTGCCGAGACACCACGTGATGATCAGGTGTGATAAGATCTATGTTCACATACAATGGGTGCAAGATAGTTTTGCACATGTGGAATACTCGGGTTAAACTTGATGAGCCTAGCATGTACAAACATGGCCTCAGAACACTGGAGACCGAAAGGTTGAACGTGAATCATATAGTAGATATGATCAACATAGAGATGTTCACCATTGAAGACTAATCCATCTCACGTGATGATCGGACATAGTTTTATTGATTTGGATCACGTAATCATTTAGATGACTCGAGGGATGTCTATCTAAGTGGGAGTTCTTAAGTAATATTATTAATTGAACTTAATTTATCATGAACTTAGTCCTGATAGTATTTGCATATATATGTTAGAGATCAATAGCTCGCGTATAGCTCCCCTGTTTTATTTTTGATATGTTGCTAGAGAAAACTAAGTTGAAAGATGATAGTAGCAATGATGCGGACTGGGTCCGTGATCTGAGGATTATTTTCGTTGATGCACAGAAGAATTATGTCCTTGATGCACCGCTAGGTGACGGACCTATTCGCAGGAGCAGATGCAGACGTTATGAACGTTTGACAAGCTCGGTATGATGACTACTTGATATTTTAGTGCACCATGCTTTACGGCTTAGAACCGGGACTTCAAAAATGTTTTGAATGCCATGGAGCATATGAGATGTTCCAAGAGTTGAAAATGATATTTCAGACTCATGCCCGTATTAAGAGGTATGAGACCTCTGACAAGTACTTTGCCTACAAGATGGAGGAGAATGGCTCAGCCAGTGAGCATGTGCTCAGAATGTTTGGGTACTACAATCACTTGAATAAAGTGGGACTTAATCTTCCAGATAAGATAGTGATTTATAGAGTTCTTTAGTCACTATCACCAAGTTACTAGAACTTCGTGATGAACTATAATGTGCATGGGATGGCGAAAGCGATTCCCAAGCTCTCCGCGATGCCAAAATCGGCAAAGGTGGAAATCAAGAAATAGCATCAAGTGTTGATGGTTAACAAGACCACTAGTTTCAAGAAAAAGGACAAGGGAAAGAAAGGGAACTTAAAGAAGAATGGCAAGGAAGTTTCCACTCCTGTGAAGAAGCCCAAAGCTAGACCCAAACCTGAAACTGAGTGCTACTACTGCAAAGGAAATGGTCACTGGAAGCGGAACTGTCCCAAAAACTTGGTGGATAAGAAGGATGGCAAAGTGAACAAAGGTATATTTGATATACATGTTATTGATGTGTACTTTACTAGTGTTCGTAGCAACCACTGGGTATTTGATACCAGTTCAGTTGCTAAGATTAGTAACTCAAAATAGGATTTGTAGAATGAACAGAGACTAGTTAAGGACGAGGTGACGATGTGTGTTGGAAGTGATTCCAAGGTTGATATGATCATCATCGCACACTCCCTCTACATTCGGGATAAGTGTTGAACCTTAAATGTTATTTGGTGCTGGAGTTGCGCATGAATATGATTGGATCATGTTTATTTCAACGGTTATTCATTTGAGTCAGAGAATAATTGTTGTTCTGTTTAAATGAATAAAACCTTGTATGGTCATGCACTCAATGTGAATGGTTTGTTGAATCTCGATCGTAGTGATACACATATTCTTAATATTGATGCCAAATGATGCAAAAGTTGATAATTATAGTGAAACATATTTCTAGCACTACCGTTTAGGTCATATTGGTGTAAAGCGGATGAAGAAACTCCATGCAGATGGGCTTTTGGAATCACTTGATTATGAATCATTTGATACTTGCGAACCATGCCTCATGGGCAAGATGACTAATACTCTAGTCTTCAGAATAATGGGGCAAGCTAATGACTTATTGGAAATAATACATACCGATATATGCGGTCCGATGAGTGTTGAGGCTCGCTGTGGGTATTGTTATTTTCTGACCTTCACAGATGATTTAAGCAGATATGGGTATATCTACTTGATGAAATACAAGTCTGAAACAATTGAAAAGTTCAAAGTATTTCAGAGTGAAGTGGATAATCATCGTAACAAGAAAATAAAGTTTCTACGATCTCATCGCGGAGGTGAATATTTGAGTTACGAGTTTGGCCTTCAATTTATAACAATGTGGAATAGTTTCACAACTCACGCCACCTGGAAAACCACAGCGTAGTGGTGTGTCCGAACATCGTAACCATACTTTATTAGTTATGGTGCGATCTATGATGTCTCTTACCGATTTACCACTATCATTTTGGGGTTATGTATTAGAGACAACTGCATTCATGTTAAATAGGGCACCATCTAAATCCGTTGAGATGACACCGTATGAACTAGGGTTTAGCAAGAAACCTAAGCTGGCGTTTCTTAAAGTTTGGGGTTGCGATGCTTATGTGAAAAAGCTTTGGCCTGATAAGCTCGAACCCAAATCAAAGAAATGCGTCTTCATAGGTTACCGAAAAGAAACTATTGGGTACACCTTCTATCACAAATCCAAAGGCAAGATCTTTGTTGCTAAGAATGGATCCTTTCTAGAGAAGGAGTTTCTATCGAAAGAAGTGAGTGGGAGGAAAGTAGAAATTGATGAGGTAATTGTACCTTCTCTCGAATTGGATAGTAACTCATCACAGAAAACCGTTCCCGTGATGCCTACAACAACTAGAGAGGAAGCTAACGATAATGACCATGAAACTTCAGATCAAGTTACTACCAAACCTCGTAGGTCAACCAAAGCACGATCCGCACCAGAGTGGTATAGTAATACTATTCTGGAAGTCATGTTACTAGACCATGACGAACCTATGAACTATGAGGAAGCAATGATGGCCCAGATTCTGATAAATGGCTTGAGGCCATGAAATCTGAGATATGATCCATGTATGAGAACAAAGTGTGGAGTTTGGTGGGCTTGCCCGATGATCGGCAAGCCATTGAGAATAAATGGATCTTCAAGAGGAAGACGGACACTGATGGTACTGTTATTATCTACAAAGCTCGACTTGTGGCAAAAGGTTTTCGACAAATTCAAGGTGTTTACTACAATGAGATTTTCTAAAGGTTTTGTCGATCCTAAAGGTGCTAACAAAGTGTGCAATCTCCAGCGATCCATTTATCGACTGGTGCAAGCATCTCAGAGTTGGAATATATGCTTTGATAGTGTGATCAAAGCATATGGTTTTATACAGACTTTTGGAGAAGCCTGTATTTACAATAAAGTGAGTGGGAGCTCGGTAGCATTTCTAATATTATGTGTGGATGACATATTGTTGATTGGAAAAGATATATAATTTCTGGATAGCATAAAAAGGATACTTGAATAAGAAGTTTTTCAATGAAAGACCTCGGTGAAGCTACTTATATATATTGGGCATCAAATTCCATAGGGATATATCGAGACACTTAATAGGACTTCTACAAAGCACATACCTTGACAAGATTTTGAAGAAGTTCAAAATGGATCAATCAAAGAAGGAGTTCTTGCCTGTATTGTAAGGTGTGAAGTTGAGTAAGACTCAAAGCCAGACCACGGCATAAGATAGAGAGAGAATAAAAGTCATTCCCTATGCCTTAGCCATAGGTTCTATAAAGTATGTCAAGTTATGTATCAGACCTATTGTATACCTTGCCATGAGTTTGGAAAGGGGGTACAATAGTGATCTAGGAGTAGATCACTTGAAAGCGGTCAAAATTATCCTTAGTGGCATAAGGATATGTTTCTTGGTTATGGAGGTCACAAAGAGTTCGTCGTAAAGGGTTACGTCGATGCAAGCTTTGAGCCTGATCCGGATGACTCTGAGTCACAATCAGTATACATATTGAAAGTGCAAGCGATTAACTAGAGTAGCTTCGTATAGAGCATTGTAGACATAGAAATTTGCAGAATACATATGGGTCTGAATGTGGAAAACCCGTTGACTAAACCTCTCTCACAAGCAAAACATGATCACACCTTAGTACTCTTTTGGTGTTAATCACATGGCGATGTGAACTAGAATATTGAATCAAATAAACCCTTTGGGTGTTAATCACATGGAGATGTGAACTATGGGTGTTAATCACATGATGATGTGATCTAATGGTGTTAAATCACATGGCGATGTGAACTAGATTATTGACTCTAGTGCAAGTGGGAGACTGAAGGAAATATGCCCTAGAGTCAATAGTAAAGTTGTTGTTTTATATTTTCTTATATCATGATAAATGTTTATTATTCATGATAGAATTGTATTAACCGGAAACTTGATACATGTGTGGTTACATAGACAAAACACAGTGTCCCAAGTAAGCCTCTACTAGACTAGCTCGTTAATCAAAGATGGTTAAGTTTCCTAACCATAGACATGTGTTGTCATTTGATGAATGGGATCACATCATTAGGAGAATGATGTGATGGACAAGACCTATGAGTTAGCATAGCATGTTCCTCGTTCAGTTTTATTGCTATAGCTTTCTTCATGTCATATACATATTCCTTTGACTATGAGATTATGCAACTCCCGGATACCAGAGGAATACCTTGTGTGCTATCAAATGTCACAACATAACTGGTGATTATAAAGATCTTCTACAGGTATCTCTGAAGGTGTTTGTTGGGTTGGCATAGATTGAGATCAGGATTTGTCACTTCGAGTATCGGAGAGGTATCTCTGGGCCCTCTCGATAATGCACATCATACTAAGCCTTGCAAGCAATGTGACTAATGAGTTAGTTGCGGGATGATGTATTATACAACGAGTAAAGAGTCTTAAAAGTAACGAGATTGAACTAGGTATGGAGATACCAATGATCGAATCTCGGACAAGTAACATACCGATGACAAAGGGAATAACGTATGTTGTCATAACGGTTTTGACCGATAAAGATCTTCGTAGAAAATGTAGGAGCCAATATGAGAATCCAGGTTCCGCTTTTGGTTATTGACCGGAGAGGTGTCTCGGTCATGTCTACATAGTTCTCGAACCCGTAGGGTCCGCACGCTTAACGCTCGATGACGATTTGTATTATATGAGTTATGTCATTTGGTGATCGAATGTTGTTCGAAGTCCCGGACGAGATCAGTGACTTGACGAGGAGTCTCGAAATGGTTAAGAGGTAAAATTTCATATATAGGACGATAGTATGTGGACACCGGAAGTGTTCCGGGGGTACCGGGTACGTATCGGTTCACCAGAAGGGGTTCCGGGCTACCCCCGACAAACTATATGGGCCTATTGGGACAAGAGGGGAAACACACCAGCCACAAAGGGGCTACTGAGCCCCCCCATATGGGCTAGCCAAATTGGAGAACGAAAGGGGAAGAAGGAAAGGAAAAAAGGGAATAGGATTCCCCCTTCCCCCTCTTCCCTTCCTACTCCGAATAGGAATAAGAAAGGGGGGAGGCCGAATTGGGAGGACCCCAAGTAGGATTCCTCCTACTTGGGGCACCCCCTTGGCTGCCTCTCCTCCCCTCCGACCTATATATAGGTAGGGGGTGCAACGCTGGAACAGACAATAAACATTGTTAGCCAAAGCCCCCAATCATATTCACCTAGTGGTTAGGCAAAGCCCCACGCGGATCACTTCACCATCACCACGCCTTCGTGCTGACGAAACTCTCCCTCGACACTTTGCTGGATCAAGATTTTGAGGGACGTCATCGAGCAGAACGTGGGCAGAACTCGGAGGTGCCGTACGTTCGGTGCTTGATCGGTCAGAACAAGAAGAAGTTCGACAACATCAACCGCGTTAACAAACGCTTCCGCTTTCGGTCTACGAGGGTACGTGGAGACACTCTCCCCCTCTCGTTGCTATGCCTCTGCTAGATAGATCTTACATGAGCGTATGAAATTTTTGAAATTGCATTCTACGTTCCCCAACACCATGTCCCATCAAGCGCCACGCGTCGACCAAGGCCGCAGGCGGTTAGGGCTCGCGACGCTCCACCATTATCCCTTGGCTTCGCCTCGAAGCCAAGTCCAAGCGCACCTTGGGCCCGGGGGATACTATCGCCGTTCTGGGAACTGGGGTACCCAGACTTTCCTGCCTGCGGCCCACGGCGTGGCACCATTGACGGCCTGGTACGACCCATATTCAACATGAACAACACAAAACCCTCGCGAGGGGCCAAGCCTCGCGAGGCGGACGACGCCAAGGCCTCCAGAAGGAGCAGCCTCCTTAGGTTGGCTCCTGAGGAGCGGATATTTCTATGCAAGCCTTCACCTCGTGAGGTTCTGATGACGTAAGCCATGACGGCCAAGGCCAGGCGGGAGCCAGCCAGCGCAGTACAACAGGTTTCCTCTTTGGTGCTAAAGAGGCAAGCATTGGCGCGGAGTCCCGAGGAGGCAACCAAAGGTTTCCATTTCTGTGCAACAAGACCAAGACCGCTAGGACGGCATGATGGAGGTCATCGCGGAGCCCACCACGGCGTCACGGCCAGAAGCCTTGCAGGCGAAGACCACCTTTCGTCAGGATAAGATGTACTAGTTGTCTCCCTTCGAATTTGGCCATTCTGGGATCCCTTCCCGCCTTCATTTTGGGGGAAGTGAACCAAGTCCACTATAAATATAGCCTAGGCACCACCTTAGATGGGGGGACGGCGAGGAAGAGATGACGGATGATTCATACCATCCTCTCCCTCACCAGCATAAGAACACACCTCCTGAGGTTGTTCTCCCACTGTACTAGCTCATCCTCAGCCCAACTCGAGGCCAATCCACCACAAAGAAGTAGTAGGGTATTACACCACAAGGTGGCCCGAACCTGGGTAAACTGCCATGTTCCATTTCCTTCCAGTTCATCGAGCTAGGCAATGAGATCGATGAGTCGCCAGATTGGGGAGGTTGAGTTATTCGCACACACCCTAGAGTTCGAATCTATCAAGGGTTTGCGGGGCCCCAAATCCGACATCGTCCGTCCTTTAACATTACAACATTTCGCTCCTAGTTGTCCTGTCCTTTCAAATTACAACAGTTCCACTAATCCCAACCCACCTCCCAAATCCATGGGATGCCAAATCTCCATGATCGGCGGTGAGTACATGGTTAGAAGCATCACCGGAGATGAGTTCGACATCATCTACCCCCGTTCTTCTGTGAAGGTGAAAGGATGCCTTGCTCGCTTCAGACGCATGTTCGGAAAGTCAAAGGGTGATGGGTGGGTCGCTGCGCTAGATGTTGAGTACACCATAGTCCTGGGAAAAGAGAAGAATCTAAAGGAGGAAGAGAAGAAGAAGCCCATCATGATCCAGGTTTGCGTGCATAACTTGTTCTTGGTCTACCACATATGCTATGCCGACGTTGAGTGTGAGGATTTTAAGAACTTCCTTGCGGGCGGCAAAGTCAAATTCATTTCTGTAGACTTTACGAACGACAAAGAAGTCCTGGATCGGATAGGCCTCGTTGTAGGCCAGCCATTCGACCTCCATAGGAATGGGCTGGTGTCCTCCCGTCAGCCTTCAATGCTGTCCCTAGCAGTAGTCGTGGTTGATCCTTCGTTCGATAAACTGACAAAACCACCGCCCAAGTTTCATCTTGCATTGTAGTTGAATGTTCTCGAAAGAGACCACATCCAGTATGCTGCAATGTATGCCTACCTTTGTTTCAATATCTACCAGGGTTGGATGAAGGGCGAGACCCAATTGTGTGGTTCAAGCAAAGAAGTATCGGCCAAGAGGAAGAGGGACAAGGACGAAGTCAAGTACGTGGACAAGGAGTCCGAGTAAGGTGCCCGTGTTGTTGCTCATGGTGGTTCTAATGTAGTGTCTACCGGATTAGTTGCTTAGTTTAATTTCGGGTGCTTAGTTTTATTGGAGGGGTGTGTTGTGTTGAGCCCCCAGCAGAACTATGTTATGTTCCTTCAAGTTACTTTAACTCTTCAGTATGTACCTACTAGTATTTTTTACAGTTCGTCTTGTAGTTGGTAGTACTACCACTCGTTTCTTCACATTATATACGTACAATATATATGGCCAACATCGTGTAGCCAACAGTTGGCTATACTATTAACCACGCTCTAACCATGCCACATATGCAAAACACTTAAATGAGATATGTAATTCTAAAAAAACTTAAATGAGAGAAGCTTACCCAAAGCATGAAGGAGTTTAGTTTTCAAATAATTAAATAGGTATGCTAATTTCTTTAATAGACTTTAGCATCCCATCTAAGCACGTACTAGCTATTTTAATAGTACTATATGCATAATTTGGCGACGAGCGCTCTGTATATGTACCACCTTTTTTCTTTAATTTCAACTTATTAGTTTTGCTCCATGGCGCAATCCATCGATACTGCTACTGTACAGAAGTATACATTTAAAGGGCTATAGGGCGGGGCAGTCTCGCTTGGTCGGTTTCACGAGAGGAGATGGTCTTTATGATTTAACGGCTCATTACTGCTGGAAGGCGGGGCCTTGTGATTTGACTGCTCATATAAATGTTGCGGACGACCCGAGGAGGAGCAAAGAAACGTGCGGTATACTCAAGTTTTCCACTGGAGTACTAGTACGACGGAGGAGCAGGAAACACGGCAGCCCAGTGCGATATGGGGATAAAAATAATCTAATTTGCTAGTCATCGATCCCACGATGCCGCTCATTGTTAGCATTGTTCTATTCATGCCTCTCAGAGAACGTGACACGTGAGGCGAAACACCCAAAGCAAAAGAAGATACACAGGAGAAAAAGAAGAAGGAAGATTACCCCCCCAAAAAAACAAGGAAGACGCACACACAAGTCTGGGGCACTGCTCTCTACTACATGAAGGGTTGCTGCCCGCGGAGTCGTAACTGCTTCTTCATCACCTCCATGACCTACATCTCCTCGCGCATCTCCTCCGCCATCTTCTTCATTTTGTCCATGATGTGGGATTTCTCGACGTGAGCCTTGATCATCTGTTCCACGGCCGCATTACGTACCTTGACAACAGTCGGGTGCTCGATGACGAATGGGGAGGCAGGCCGGGCTGGCTGGGCCGTGCCTGTTCACCCAAGGCCTAGGGGTACAACAGGTATATTACCTTAACCCTTTTCCATTATTATTTTCTATTTCATTTTCATTTTTGTTTTGTGTTAAGTTGAGCCACCAAATGTACTTTATAAAATATGAAACTTGTCAAAACAAATACTAGGCATTATTTAGTGTTGCACAAAAATTGGGGGTTTATTTGAATTCATTTGATTTTTGTTTGAATTTATAAGTGATTGGTAGGTGCTGTTAGATCATTTCGAAAATAGTTGGGGGCATTTTTAGAGTTCCAAATAATGTTGGGTTCAACATGACAATGATCAGGGGAATTTATAGAATATTATGAACATTTTAGTTTTACTATTTGAAGAAATAATTTATTTGACGTCATTTTAAATTTGAAAATGGCTTTGATTTTTATCAAGTGGCAATTTGGCTTATTTAAACATGATGACATGGCACCATTTGTGTGTGGTCACTATAGCATGACACTAGGGGTGTTACAAGTCTCCTCCACTACAAGAAATGTCGTCCTGAGCTTTAAGAGGTGGAGTAAGGGGAATGTTCTAGTTATGAAATTCTAACGGAGCTTCTCGTTCTTTGTTACTCTTCTCAAAGAAGTTGATCCCTTTCATTGATGTCTTCAATTATCTACTTCAGGTCATCATGACGAAGTCGTCATCATTTCTTTGGGATATCCATCGTACTTACGTATAGTACAAGAGGGGAAAACATTGTAGAGATGGGCGAGTAGAAGGATTGGCATCTGGTAATTATCTCAGGGAAGAATACTTTAGAAGTAAACATATCATGAGCGATATAAGGAGGTTCAACAAGTTTTTGACCAGGTAGGCATCCATCTGATGCCTAAAATAGGTGATGAAGGGGTTCAAAGCAATCAAGGATAATGTTGCACCTGATACCGGAATGAAACATGGTATGGGAATTAGATCGTTAGTTACAAATGACGCCAAGTGCAAAGTATACTTCGGAATCAAGGTTGTACAGGAGAGTCAGGTTTAGATCCCATGGAACTGTGGGTAATGGGCCCACATGTAGGTTAAAAGTAGGAAGGGCGATGACATCTTGCACGGTCATGATAGCAAGGCATGTCAGAGGATAGCATGTCGGCTATGTCGGCAAAAACGTCGGTACCAAGGGCGGGGGACATGGAGAACTATTTTCCTTCTCGTTGAAATGAGGCAAACCAATAGGCAAAGTTCTCATCCATCGGTGGTTATCGGAATGTCATCTCCAATAGTAATAGGGTCTTACTAACAAAGTTGTAATTGGGGGTGTTGACGTAAGCAGGGAATTATCATTGCTCAGTTAAGTTAGATTACAAGAAAGGTCAAACAAAACAATGGAAAGGAAAATGTGTTCATACCCGAGTATCAAGGGTATATCTTCCCCAACGAAAATCCGAGCATGATATACATGATAGGACTCCAAGTATGTAACCATTTAGACAAAGGGGCAAGGAATTTAGGATATTTACCCATACAATGGTGTTTGTATAATTGATCATGAAAAATTAGCATTGCAGTTTCAATGTTCTTATTGATGATCGGAGTACCACAGACATGCTTCGGGGTAGCATTGACATGGTCATCAGGTAAAGGTCAGTGTTTGGAAACACAAGGATCCATCAGGATCAGCTTCTAGAATAAGTCTTATAATTTTCTCATGGAAGAATGGCTAACGTTGCCAAAGGTATATTATAACAACAGTTCCTCCGGCCAAGTGTGCTAGGCGTGACATCATATTACCGGGTTACATAAATACCAATATTATAATTCTTGGAAAATGTTCCAACCATCATATCTGACAGGGATTCAGATTTGATTGGTGTCGGGATACCTCAAACTCAGGATGCCTGAGAAGAAAAGAGTGCAACACAATTCGATGTCAAGATGTTTCAAGATTCCCGGGAAATCAAATATGGAAGCAATCTCCAAAACAAGAATTCATTATTAACCATGGAGGAGATGAGGAGTATGCCTGATGAGCTTAGTGCCAATTCATCGAGACTTCCAAAAAGATGGATTTTCAAAATTATGTGAACAAGGTAATATCCATTCGAGGAAAACATTCACAATTAAACATTGACCAAAAAAGCACCCGAAATTATGGACTAAGTAGAACGAGGTTAGGATGATGAGTCAATAACCAACAGATGAAGAAAGAAACTTTCGACTATTAACTCCAAAGAAACAGGGTTGCTAGAAGTTTTGTATTCACATATCATAGTTCATTTATCAGTATTCCGGTTAGAAACAACATGGGGACAAAGAAAAGAATGGTGATGGTGATAAGTATCACTTGTATCAAGAACTCTTAAGGGGTGGTGAAATTCTCCCGACATTTTTGACTCGAAAGATGGTAATACCCCAAGGTTGAACATAACATAAGCTGGATAGCAAGGAACTCAAGGTACAACACAAAACATGAACAAATATGTATTGGAGGGAAGGCAAGAATGTTGTCGATGGTAACACAACTCATTGAGGGGCAAGGATGATATTTCTCATCATGAATTATATTCATATCTTGGAAGAAGTCAAAATATTGTTGATTATTACAACACCTTTTGTCGAGAGTTTCATGATGTAATCGATCAATGATGACATCAAGCAAAAGGGATGATGAAGCGAAAGGTTATTGGAACCACGGATACGACACAAACTCGGAATCAAGCTTGTTGTTCAAGGCGAAAGATATGACAAGTAAGATCGATGTAAGATTAGCTCATCGCTGAAAATTGTGCTCCAGGAAGAAGGACCAGGTAGCGCAGTTAAAATTAGCATGATAATGATGTAGCTAATCATGCTAGAAATGACATGATGGAGTATTAAACTTCCCAACAACAAAGTACTAGGAGTACTGAATCACAGTGCTGATTCAATTCACTATTTAGTGTTCTCGGTTGACGAAACCTAGAACCCGTGGAGTGACTATGATAGGGAAAGGTACTACTTCATCACAGATTCATAAGGTGTAGTGCAATGGCGTGATATCCTTGAGATACCAGGGGGTAATACTCGATGGTAGATCAAAATATAGGTTGGGTAAGCGTATTGATCTGCAGAAAGCAAGTAATTTTAACTTGTGTGAGAAATGGAATCAGAGAAGAACAATATAGTCGGAACCACGATTGCAAAAGGCCAAATCCTAGATATAAGATGAACTTATACCAAGGGGGTAATTAATTTTAAGAGGATCTTCCATGATAAGATCTACGTCATTTCCATGGGCATGAACACAAAGTTCAAGGTCGACTCCCACTTCTTCAATGCATAGCCTTCCATTCACTTATCGTTTCAAAAATGGCATTAGTGTTGGAAGTTTTTCCTGGTGAATTACCAGATGAGTATGACCCGTGAAATCTTTCAGGTTCACATAGATTAGGGAAGGCATTGGTTCAACCCATCGGGTCATCATAGGAACATATACCACGAACTTCAGGAGTAACTAACACAATCTTGAAAGCAGAGCATGGTTGACAAAGGAGAGGATACAATTTACCAAAGGCATTATGTATCAGGGAAAGAACTCACAAGGTGATTAAATATGAAGGATATTGTCGGACAATAATCCAACAATGGATCTGGCGGTCCACAATGGAGCTGATGTGAGTATCAGTACTCAATAAGAGGAATAAAGAATGCCAAGGCATCTGATTATAGAACATTTAATTAATTCGATGCTTAGATAACAAAGGAATTATGATTTCCAAAATGAAGGATCAGAAGCAGACACTCTGATCAAGGATGGATTAGCTGAAAAAACTTAGGGGCATACTCGACAGCAAATTGATTGGTCGAGAACCAGCTCATGTTCAAAGTAACGTCTGAGCCGGAAAGATAATTTATAAGGATCAACTGATGATTGTGTGCATTCGAACACATGATGAATCAATAGGATCAAAATGGCAATCACAAAGGTTTTTAGTGAATATTGCTAGACATATGGAATTAACCATAATGCAAGCAGGCAAGAATTTCAAGAGCAATATATTGAATAGGATTTTCGGAAGACCGAATAGTGTTTCGAAGGAGTTTGCGAAACACATGAGCAATTGGGGATAAATGAATCCCCAGTAAGTGTGAGGAATTATTCGTAAGGGCTTTCATGCGGTATTGAACTACAAGGCAGCAAGCTCGAAGGATTCTCACGACAACGGAGGGTATCTCGGGGCATCTTGTAATAACAAGAGCAACTGGGAATGAAAGTATGAATGGAAAGTGTATGAAGTTATCCATAAGAATATATCGGTGGTAGGGAATTGCAACGGTGGGGGCACAAGGTCTCGAGAGAACATCAGAGAGTATCTTCGGAGTCTTCTGGTGCACCAAGCGATCATCTGGAATGATGGGCTCTCTGGGAGGAAGTAGTTATGAGAACCTAATGTTAGAGTCAACAAAATCTTTAACCCAAATAAAAGAGAGATCAGGATCCAAGAGTGAAGATGGGGAATAAAAATCCTAGTAACACCCATTTGTGATGTGGGCCCGTAAGCCACACAACAATGTTAGTAAAAGTTTTCCAAAAACTAGACTCAACTTCGGCCAAGGAGTTGGAAAGGGGGCTACCTACAGGAAGTCGTCTTTGACAAACAACTTGTGATGCCTGACTTAATCATGAACTAATCATACACGCAAATGTGCTCATTAAGATCAGAGATTCACGGGAAGATATCACAACACAACTCTAAACACATATTAAAGTTATACAATCTTTATATTACAAGCCAGGGGCCTCACGGACTCAAATACTAATCTTGAATACAAACGAGTCAGCGGAAGCAACAATATCTGAATACAGACACAAGGTAAACAAGTCTGCCTTAAGAAGGCTAGCACAAACAACAACAACGACAAAAAAGGCAAGGCCTCCTGTCTTGGAGCCTCATAACTACTCCTCGTCGGCGGCGGTCTCCACGTAGTAGTAGGTGCCATCGGGGTAGTAGTATTCATCGGTTGTGTGAGCTAGCTCCTGGACTCTGTCATGTGATCGCAGCAATCGGGTATAGGGGAAAGGAGTAGCAAAGCAATCGTGAGTACTCATGCAAAGTACTCGCAAGACTTACATCAGATCTATACTAAATATGCATCGGCATCAAAGGAATGGGGCTATATCTTTGGATTGAACTACAAAACTGCCAGAAGAGAAGGGAAAGCCTAGCCTATCAAAGACTAGGATCTTGGTACATTAGAAGAGTGCAGATTGGCATAATATAAATAGCAAGTATGTTGTAGTATGATACGTCCATTTTGCATCATGTTTTCATAATGTTATTCATGCCGTTTTATACATAATAATGCCTTTTGGAGTAATTCTAATTCCTTTTGTCTCATAATATGCACGGTATACACAAAGAGGGAGAATTTCGGCAAATGGAAATCTGGACCTGGAAAAGCTACGTCAGGCTACCTATTCTGCACAACTCCAAACAAGCTGAAACTTCATGGAGAATTTTTATGGAATATATGAAGAATATTGAAGAAAATAAGAAACAAAGGGGGCCTACCAGGTGGGCACAACCCACCTAGGCGCGCCAGGGAGCCCAGGCGCACCCTGGTGGGTTGTTCTCACCCAGGCCCAGCTCCGGTGCCCATCTTTTGGTCTATAAGTCATTTTGACCTAGAAATAAAAAGGAAAGGACTTTCGGGATGGAGCGCCACCGTCTCAAGGCGGAACTTGGGCAGGAGCACTTTTGCCCTCCGGCGGAGCGATTCCACCTGGGAAACTTCCCTCCCAGAGGGGGAAATCATCATCCTCATCATCACCAACAACTCTCCCATCTTGGGGAGGGCAATCACCTTCAACATCTTCGACAACACCATCTCATCTCAAACCCTAGTTCATCTCTTGTGTTCAATCTTGTTACCGGAACTATAGATTGGTGCTTGTGGGTGACTAGTAGTGTTGATTACATCTTGTAGTTGATTACTATATGGTTTATTTGGTGGAAGATTATATGTTCAGATCCTATATGCTATTTAATACCCCTCTGATCATGAGCATATTTATCATTTGTGAGTAGTTACTTTTGTTCTTGAGGTCACGGGAGAAATCATGTTGCAAGTAATCATGTGAACTTGATATGTGCTCGATATTTTGATAGTATGTATGTTGTGATTCCCTTAGTGGTGTCATGTGAACGTCGACTACAAGACACTTCACCATATTTGGGCCTAAAGGAATGAATTCCGGAGTAGCAATTAGATGATGGGTTGCGAGAGTGATAGAAGCTTAAACCCCAGTGTATGCGCTATTCCGGAAGGGACCGATTGGATCCAAATGTTTAATGTTATGGTTAGAATTTATTCATAATACTTTTCTCGTAGTTGCGGATGCTTGCCGAAGGGTTAATCATAAGTAGGAGGTTTGTTCAAGTAAGAATAGCACCTAAGCACCGGTCCACCCACATATCAAATTATCAAAGTACCGAACACAAATCAAACCAACATGGTGAAAGTGACTAGATGAAAATCCCGTGTACCCTCAAGAACGATTTGCTTATCATAAGAGACCGTTTTGCCATGTACTTTGCCTCAAAAGGATTGGGCTACCTTGCTGCACCTTTGCTACTATTATTGTTACCTGCTTGTTATAAATTATCTTGCTATCAAACTACTATGTTACTTACAATTTCAGCACTGCAGACATTACCGTGCTGAAAACCACTTGTCATTTCCTTCCGCTCCTCGTTGCGTGTCAGTGTCAAAACCAGCCGATCTCGGGTAGGGGGTCGAACTGTGCGTCTGAGGATCGAAGGTAATAAGGGACACAGGGAACATGATGTTTACCCAAGTTTAGGCCCTCTTAATGGAGGTAAAACCCTACGTCCTGCTTGATTGTATTTGATGTGTATAGGGGTTACAAGAGTCAATCTACCTCGAGATCATAATGGCTAAACCCTAGATGTCTAGCTTGTATGAATTCCGATCTCTCCTATGGACTAAACCCTCCGGTTTATATATACACCGAAGGGGCACAGAGTCAGTTTACAAAGGAATGAAACAACACATCCGGACTCCAATCTTTCCGTCCACACATCCAGGAGTCCTACCCGAACACGGGGAACGATCTTCCGTCACGGCCCATCAGCCCGACCCATGCTTGAATAGGCCAGACACCCGAGGACCCCCGAATCTAGGTCTCCCTCAGTAGCCCCCGAACTTGCCTTCAATGACGATGTAGTATCCGGCTTATGTCTTCGGCTTTGCAAGGCAGGTTCTTCATTAAACTTCAGACCAGTGACAGTCTGGTTTTGACCTCTATGTTCTGTCTTTATGACTCCTTCCTATTATCGCTTCGATTTCCGCGTGCTGGGTGAATACGAATGGTCCATGATTTTTTGCAAATAAGCCCCTCATCACGCTCGGACAACATCTATATAAGGAAATTTAGATCCCCAAATCCCATCTCACATCGCGCAAAAGAAAAATCATCAAGATCAGCTACGAAAAGAGCCTTCCAACATGGCCAGTGCCCCAGGCTCCTCTTCGTGCCCCCATGGCCCTCAAGAGGGTGATTGGCAGAGTTGCTATGTGCCTCATCTTCAGATGAGTCGACTCCAGGCGCAGGGCTATCTTGCCCTCGCAGATCTAGTCTCCGTTCGAGCGGGATTGGCCTCAATCGAAAACGATGTGATGGCTGAGGATTTACCCAACCCCAATAAGGAGGAGAGGGTGTTCTTTGTCCCATTCCTGTTGCGGGGCCTAGGATTTCCAATCCATCCCTTTCTCAGAGGCCTATTGGAATTTTACGGCATCCAACTGGACAACCTCACCCCAGGTTTGATTCTGCACATCTTAGGTTTCGTTGCCCTCTGTGAACTGTTCTTAGGCATTGAGGCCCATTTTGAACTATGGAGGAAGTTCTTTTGCCTCATTCCCCGCCATCGAGGAGGCTCCATATTTGAAGCGGGCAGTGCCGAAGTATGGTGTATAGCTGGATCTGGATATCTCATAGGAACTCCCAAAGAGGTATACCCACAGTGGTCTTCGGAATGGTTCTACATAGATGACGTCCCACTGCCGGACCCAGTTCGGTGCGGCCTTCCTGAATTTTCCAACGCTCCTTTAAAGAAGTGTTTCAACTGGCATCCCCAAAGTCCCAAGGAGGAAGACAATGCGGAAATAAAAAGGTTGGTTAGTGTCGGTGTCAAAACTGGAGGATCTTGGGTAGGGGGTCCCGAACTGTGCGTCTAAGGCGGATGGTAACAGGAGGCAGGGGACACGATGTTTTACCCAGGTTCGGGCCCTCTTGATAGATGTAAAACCCTACGTCCTGCTTGATTGTTCTTGATGATATGAGTATTACAAGAGTTGATCTACCATGAGATCAGAGAGGCTAAACCCTACCTCGCTAGCCTATGGTATGATTGTATGTTGTCCTACGGACTAAAATCCTCCGGTTTATATAGACATCGTAGGAGGCTAGGGTTACACAAGGTCGGTTACAAAGGAGGAGATATCCATATCTGTATTGCCTAGCTTGCCTTCCACGCCAAGTAGAGTCCCATCCGGACACGGGACGAAGTCTTCAATCTTGTATCTTCATAGTCCAATAGTCCCGCAAAAGGATATAGTCCGGCTGTCCAGAGACCCCCTAATCCAGGACTCCATCAGTAGCCCCTAAACCAGGCTTCAATGACAATGAGTCCGGTGCGCAGTGTTGTCTTCGGCATTGCAAGGCGGGTTCCTCCTCCGAATACACCATGGAAGAGTCTGAATGCAAGGATAGTGTCCGATCCTATAAAATAAGTTCCACATACCACCGTAGAGAGAATAATACTTCCATAAATCCAATTTGCTGACATGTTTTGATAGTATGACATCACTTCATGGCCCGGTTATTATCCGAACCGCTTTTCTCAACCAGCTCCGCACACATCGCGAGGCGGTTTTCTCGATACGTCTTGTCAAAGCAGAGATCGTGTTCCCCTTATCACGGGATTCTAATCAATACGGCCATGGGTAACCCAACCGCGCCATCAATTACGGCGCCTGGGGAATAAGCGGTTTTGCCAGGCAAGTGGGGAGACTCATTGCCTCCTCTGCCCTTATAAAAGGGACAAATATCTACTTTTTTCACCCACACCCTCTTCCTTCTCGCTTTCCCATTCCCGCACACTCGAGCTCCAGCGCCCAAGCTCGCGTTCTTCTTCTCAAACCACTCCAAGCATGTCGGGAGCAGGAGGCAAGTGGATGGTCTCCTCCGTCACAGAGGAGAACATCAAAAAATTACGGGAAGCCGGATATCTGGCCGCAGATATCGTGCACTGGCTGCCCGATGCGGGGCAGATCGTCCCAACGCCCGAACCCCACGAGAGGGTAGTTTTTCTTACCCATTTCTTCCGCGGACAGGGATTTCCCCTCCACCCGTTTGTCCGCAGTCTCATGTTCTACTATGGGCTGGATTTTCATGATCTGGCTCCCAACTTCATCCTCAACATCTCGGCGTTTTTCGTCATGTGCGATGATACGTCCATTTTGCATCATGCTTTTATATCAATATTTATTGCATTATGGGCTGTTATTTCACATTATGTCACAATACTTATGGCTATTCTCTCTAATTTTACAAGGTTTACATAAGGAGGGAGAATGCCGGCAGCTGGAATTTTGGGCTGGAAAAGGAGCAAATATTAGAGACCTATTCTGCACAACTCCAAAAGTCCTGAAACTCCACGGAACACCTTATAATAAATAATGAAAAATCCCCGCCAAAGATGAAGACCACGGGACCCACACCCTTCTCACGAGGGTGGGGGGCGCCCTCCCTAGGGCGCGCCCCCTACCTCGTGGGCCCCCTGGTGGCTCTCCGATGACCATCTTCTCCTACATGAAGTCTTTCTTCGAGAAAAAAATGAGAAGCAACCTTTCGGGACGAAACTCCGCCGCCACGAGGCGGAACCTTGGCGGATCTAATCTAGAGCTCCGGCAGAGCTGTTCTGCCAGGGAAACTTCCCTCCCAGAGGGGGAAATCATCGCCATCGTCATCACCAACGCTCCTCTCATCGGGAGAGGGCAATCTCCATCAACATCTTCATCATCACCATCTCATCTCAAAACCCTAGTTCATCTCTTGTATCCAATTCTTGTCTCCAAGTCCGGGATTGGTGCTAGTAGGTTGCTAGTAGTGTTAATTACTCCTTGTAGTTGATGCTAGTTGGTTTAATTGGTGGAAGATCATATGTTCATATCCTATATGCATATTAATACCCCTCTGATTATGAACATGTTTATGCTTTGTGATTAGTTACGTTTGTTCCTGAGGACAAGGGAGAAGTCTTGCTATTAGTAGTCATGTGAATTTGGTATTCGTTCGATATTTTGATGAGATGTATGTTGTCTAGCCTCTAGTGGTGTGATGTGAATGTCGACTACATAAAACTTCACCATTATTTGGTCCTAGAGGAAGGCATTGGGAAGTAATAAGTAGATGATTGGTTGCTAGAGTGACAGAAGCTTAAACCCTAGTTTATGCGTTGCTTCGTAAGGGGCTGATTGGGACATATGTTTCATGCTATGGTTAGGTTTACCTTAATACTTTTGTTGTAGTTTCGGATGCTTGCAATAGAGGTTAATCATAAGTGGGATGCTTGTTCAAATAAGAACAACACCCAAGCACCGGTCCACCCACATGTCAAATTATCAAAGTAACGAACGCGAATCATATGAACGTGATGAAAACTAGCTTGGCGATATTCCCATGTGTCCTCGGGAGCGCTTTTCCCTATATAAGAGTTTGTCCAGGCTTGTCATTTGCTACAAAAAGGATTGGGCCAGCTTGCTGCACTTTATTTACTTTTGTTATTTGTTGCTCGTTACAAATTATCTCATCACAAAACTATTTGTTACCACTTATTTCAGTACTTGTAGAGAATACCTTGCTGAAAACCGTTTATCATTTCCTTCTGCTCCTCGTTGGGTTCGACACTCTTACTTGTTGAAAGGACTATGATAGATCCCCTATACTTGTGGGTCATCAAGATTCTTTTCTGGCGCCATTGTCGGGGAGTGAAGCGCCTTTGGTAGGTGGAATTTGGTAAGGAACAATTTATATAGTGTGCTGAAATTTACTGTCAGTTGTTACTATTGAAAGTAATCCTCTGAGGGGCTTGTTCGGGGTATCTTCACCCCGACCAGTAGAGCAAAGAGTTGCTCCTGAACCTACTGAACTATTGAAAATGAAATTCCTTATGAGTATCCTTTGAGTATAATATAAAAACTGCTAGCTAATCCTTTTACAGGAGATGGAACAAAGCATCCTGATGAACACCTAATATATGTGGATGAAGTTTGTGGATTATTTAAGCTTGCAGGTATTCCCGATGATGTTGCTAAGAAGAAGGTCTTCCCTTTATCTTTGAAGGGAGATGCATTGACATGGTATAGGCTATGTGATGATATGGGATCATGGAACTTGTTCATCAGAATTTCATCAAAAGTATTACCCTATGCATCTTGTTCATCGTGATCCCAATTATATATATAATTTTTGGCCTCGCGAAGGAGAAAGCATCGCTCAATCTTGGGGGAGGCTTAAATCAATGTTATATTCATGCCCCAATCATGAGCTTCCAAGAGAAACAATTCTTCAAAAAATTTATGCTCGGCTTTCTGAAAATAATCGCACGATGCTCAATACTTCTTGTGTCGGCCCTTTTATGATGAAGACTATTGGATTTAGATGGGATTTATTGGATAGAATTAAACGCAACTCTGAAGATTGGGACCTCGACAATGGTAAGGAGTCAGGTATGACACCTAAGTTTGATTGTGTTAAATCTTTTATGGATACCTATATTTTCCGTAAGTTTAGCACTAAATATGGACTTGATTCTGAGATAGTAGCTGATAAGTGGTTTAAATATCATCCCCCCATAGAAGTAAAAGTAGTGGCACATATTAAAGTTGAAGAAAAGACTGTCACTTATAATGATCCTATTGTTCCTACTTGTTATGTTAAGAAACCACCTTTCCCTGTCAGGATAAAGGATCATGCTAAAGCTTCAACTATGGTTCGTAAAAGCAATATTAAAACATATACACTTCCCGTGCAAGTTAAAGTTGAACCTAATATTGCTATTGTTAAAGAGCTCTTGTCTGATAATATTGATGGGCATGTTATTCAGTTCTGCGGTGAAACTGCTAGAATCGCTAAACCTTGTGCTAAAGATACATAGACCTGTGGTAGGCGTGCCTGTTATTTCTGTTAAAATAGGAGATCATTTTTATCATGGCTTATGTGATATGGGTGCTAGTGCTAGTGTTATACCTTATGACTTGTATAAAGAAATCAAGCATGAAATTGCACCTGCTGAGTTAGAAGATATTGATGTCACAATTAAACTTGCTAATAGAGATACTATTTCAGCAATGGGAATTGTTAGAGATGTTGAAGTCTTGTGTGGGAAAACTTCTTGTTCTTAGTTCTCCACAAGATAGCTTTTGTCCCATTATATTTGGTAGACCCTACTTTAATATAGTTAATGCTAGGATAGACTACGAAAAGAATGTTGTTACTATTGGCTTGGATGATATGACTCATGAGTTTAATTTCTCTAAATTTGGTAGACAACACCGTGAAGAAGAATTGCCTAGTAAGGATGAAATTATTGGTCTTGCTTTTATTGCTGTACCTCCTAATGATCCTTTAGAACAATATTTGCTAGACCATGAGAATGATATGTTTATGAATGAAAGAAGGGAAATAGATGAAGTATTCTTTAAACAAGAACCTATGCTAAAACACAATTTTCCTGTTGAAATCCTAGGGGATCCTCCTCCACCTAAGGGTTATCCCGTGTTTGAGCTCATACCGTTGCCTGATAATCTTAAATATGCTTATCTTGATGAAAAGAAGATATATCCTGTTATTATTAGTGCTAACCTTTCAGAGCATGAAGAAGAAAGATTATTGAAAACTCTGAAGAAGAACCGTGCTGTTATTGGATATACTCTTGATTATCTTAAGGGCATTAGTCCCACTCTATGTCAACATAAAATAAATTTGGAAGTAGATGCCAAACCAGTTCGTGATCCTCAACAACGTCTGAATCCTAAAATGAAAGAAGTGGTAACAAAAGAAATACTAAAGCTTCTAGAGGTAGGTATAATTTATCCCGTTGCTGATAGTCAGTGGGTAAGTCTTGTTCATTGTGTCCCTAAGAAGGGAGGTATTACTGTTGTTCCTAATGATAAGGATGAATTGATTCCACAAAGGATTATTACCGATTATAGGATGGTAATTGATTTCCGCAAATTAAATAAGGCTACTAAGAAAGATCATTACCCCTTACCTTTTATTGATCAAATGCTAGAAAGATTATGCAAACATAAACATTACTGCTTTCTAGATGGTTATTCTGGTTTCTCTCAAATACCTGTGTCGGCTAAAGATCAATCAAAGACTACTTTTACATGCCCTTTTGCTACTTTTCCTTATAGATGTATGCCTTTTGGTTTATGTAATGCACCTGCTACCTTTCAAAGATGCATGATGGCTATATTCTCTGACTTTTGTGAAAAGATTTGTGAGGTTTTCATGGACGAATTTTCCGTCTATGGATCTTCTTTTGATGATTGCTTGAGCAATCTTGATCGAGTTTTGCAGATATGTGAAGAAACTAATCTTGTCTTGAATTGGGAAAAGTGCCACTTTATGGTTAATGAAGGTATTGTCTTGGGGCATAAAGTTTCTGAAAGAGGTATTGAAGTTGATAAAGCCAAGGTTGATGCTATTGAAAAGATGCCATGTCCCAAGGACATCAAAGGTATAAGAAGTTTCATTGGTCACGGTGGATTTTATAGGAGGTTCATCAAGGACTTCTCAAAATTTTCTCGGCCTCTCACTAATTTATTACAAAAAGATATACCATTTGTCTTTGATGATGATTGTGTAGAAGCATTTGAAATACTTAAGAAAGCATTAGTCTCTACACCTATTGTTCAGCCACCTAATTGGAATTTACCCTTTGAAATAATGTGTGATGCTAGTGATTATGCTGTAGGTGCTGTTCTAGGGAAAAGAGTTGATAAGAAATTAAATGTTAGCCATTATGCTAGTAAGACTCTAGACAATGCTTAAAGAAATTATACTACTACTGAAAAAGAACTTTTAGTAGTTGCATTTGCTTGTGATAAGTTCAGACCTTATATTGTTGATTCTAAAGTAACTATCCACACTGATCATGCTGCTATTAAATATCTTATGGAGAAGAAAGATGCTAAACCTAGACTTATTAGATGGGTTCTCTTGCTACAAGAATTTGATTTGCATATTGTTGAGAGAAAAGGAGCTGAGAACCCCGTTGCAGACAACTTATCTAGGTTAGAGAATGTTCATGATGACACACTACAATTAAATGTCAGAAGTACTTCTCGTAGTACCCCTTGGTATGCTGATTATGCTAATTACATAGTTGCTAAATTTATACCACCTAGTTTCACATACCATCAAAAGAAAAAGTTCTTCTATGATTTGAGACATTACTTTTGGGATGACCAACATCTTTATAAAGAAGGAGTAGATGGTGTTATTAGACGTTGTGTACCTGAGCATGAACAGGAACAGATCCTACGCAAGTGCCACTCCAAAACTTATGGAGGACACCACACGGGAGATAGAACTGCACATAAGGTATTGCAATCCGGTTTTTATTGGCCTACTCTCTTCAAGGATGCCCGTAAGTTTGTCCTTTCTTGTGATGAATGTCAAAGAATTGGTAATATTAGTAGAAGTCAAGAAATGCCTATGAATTATTCACTTGTTATTGAACCGTTTGATGTTTGGGGCTTTGATTATATGGGACCTTTTCCTGCCTCTAATGGATATAAAAATATTTTAGTTGCTGTTGATTACCTTAATAAGTGGGTAGAAGCTATTCCAACTAGTAGTGCTGATCATAAAACTTCTATTAAAATGCTTAAAGAAGTTATTTTTCCGAGGTTTGGAGTCCCTAGATATTTAATGACTGATGGTGGTTCACATTTTATTCATGGTGCTTTCCGTAAAATGCTTGCTAAATATGACGTCAATCATAGAATTGCATCTCCTTATCACCCATAGTCTAGTGGTCAAGTAGAATTGAGTAATAGAGAACTCATATTAATTTTGCAAAAGACTGTCAATAGGTTTAGAAAGAATTGGTCCAAGAAACTTGATGATGCATTATGGGCCTATAGAACTGCATATAAGAATCCTATGGGTATGTGTCCGTATAAAATGGTATATGGAAAAGCATGTCACTTACCTCTCGAACTAGAACACAAGGCATATTGGGCTGTTAAAGAGCTCAACTATGATTTCAAACTTGCCGGTGAAAAGAGGTTATTTGATATTAGCTCACTTGATGAATACAGAACCCAAGCTTATGAAATGCCAAGTTGTTTAAAGAAAAGGTTAAAAGATGGCATGACAAAAGGATACAAAAGCATGAGTTTAATGTAGGTGATTATGTATTGCTATACAACTCTCGTTTAAGATTTTTTGCAGGGAAACTTCTCTCTAAATGGGAAGGCCCCTATGTTATCGAGGAGGTCTACCATTCCGGTGCCATAAAAATCAACAACTTTGAAGGCACACATACGAAAGTGGTAAACGGTCAAAGAATCAAACATTATATCTCAGGTAATCCCATAAATGTTGAAACCAATATTATTGAAACCGTAACCTCGGAGGAATACATAAGGGACACTTTCCAGAATGTTTCAGACTCCGAAAAGGAATAGGTATGTGGTACGGTAAGTAAACCGACTCCAAAACAATTTTTAAGGCAATATTTCTCTGTTTTGGAATATTTAGAAAAATAGAAAATTAAGTAGCAGCCCGGGAAGGACACGAGGGCCTCACGAGGATGGAGGGCGTGCCCTACCCCCAGGGCGCGCCCCCTACCTCGTGAGCACCTCGTGTGCCTTCCGGACTCCGTTTTCTTGCACGATACGTATTTTGGTCAGTAAAAATTCATTGTATAATCTCCCGGGGGTTTTGACTCTTGTATCACGCAAAAATCCTCTGTTTTTGTTTTGAGCTGTTGGTGCTTCAGATTAGAGCAAGATGTCTTCTCAAGAGTCAGTCGGGGAGAGCTGAGTATCCAATCCGGCACCGGAACTAAGGGCAAACAGCGACCCTGACCACTTTGGGCCGGCAACGGAGGAAGAGATGGAGGCTGACCTAATGAGGGTAGATGCCATGGAGGATCAAGAAGTCACCTCTCGCTTCCAAGCTGGATTCACAATGGGAGAGCTGCAGAGCTCAGCTATTCCAAACTCTGTTATCCCTTCCAATGTTAGATTTATTTCTTATGAGAATATGAAAAAGAGTGTCACTGGTTCTCCTGCAGCTATGCAGCATCCTTGGGTGCTGGGAGCTTTGGCTGTTACAGGAAAACTCCGAAAGGAAATAATGGATCTCAAGCAGCAAGTCAACAAGCTTGAGGAGGAGAATCATATTTTGAAGGGCATCATCACCAAAAACATCACATCACCATCCCCGAAAAGAGAGACATAATCAAATGGGTATGGGCACTCCCCTTGGCAACCGCCAAGCTTGGTGGAGTGCCCCGTTATCGTATTACCATCACCTTTATCTTTACTGTTTTCCTTAGTTCGATCCTATTAGTAGTATTTTGATCTAGTAGAATAAAGTTTATGGCATGATCTAGTTGTGAGTTTTGCTTTATTATCCTTCTATGTAATCGAGTCTGTGAGCTATATAATAAAGATTAGTGTTGAGTCAAGGGCTTGATTATTTTGCCATGATCCTAGGTGAATAAAAGAAAGGAGAAAGAAATAAAAAGAAACAAAGAGATCATATGGATCTCATGTAGAGTAATGAGCTCACATAGAAAAAGTATGATGAATAAAAGATTGTTGAGAGTTGACAAGCATAGTTTTGGTCATCGTTGCAATTAATAGGAAGTAATAAAGAAAGAGAGGTCTTCACATATAGATATACTATCTTGGACATCTTTTATGATTGTGAGCACTCATTAAAATATGACATGCTAAAGAGTTGACATTGGACAAGGAAGACAACGTAATGGGTTATGTTTTCTTACATCTGAGATAAATTATATTGTCTTGGATCTTCCAACATGATGAGCTTGCCTTTCCCCCTCATGCTAGCCAAATTCTCAGCACCAAGTAGAGATACTACTTGTGCTTCCAAATACCCTTAAACCAGTTTTGCCATGAGAGTCCACAATATCTACCTATGGATTGAATAAGATCCTTCAAGTAAGTTGTCATCGGTGCAAAGCAATAAAAATTGCTCTCTAAATATGTATGATTGATTGGTGTGGGAGAAATAAGCTTTATATGATCTTGTGATCTGGAAGTAATAAAAGTGATGGACTGCATAATAAAGGTTCATATCACAAGGGGCAATATAAAGAGACGTTCTTTCGCATTAAGATTTTTTGCATCCAACCATAAAAGTGCATGGCAACCTCTGCTTCCCTCCGCGAAGGGCCTATCTTTTATCATTATCTTCTACCTTATGCAAGAGTCATGGTGATTTTCACCCTTCCTTTTTACACTTTATCCTTTGGAAAGCACAATATGTTGGAAAGATCCTGGTATATATGGCTAATTGGATGTGAGTTTTCATGAACTATTACTGTTGACATTACCCTTGAGGTAAGACATTGGGAGGCAAGAGTATAAGCCCCTATCTTTCTCTGTGTCTGGTTAAAACTCCACACCTATAAGTATTGCGTGAGTGTCAGCAATTGTGAAAGATTATATGATAGTTGAGTATGTGGACTTGCTGAAAAGCTCTTATACATTGACTCTTTCCTATGTTATGGTAAATTGCAATTGCTTCAATGACCGAGATTGTAGTTTGTTAGTTTTCAATGAAGTTTGCGGTTCATACTTGATATTGTGATGGAATTATTACTCTAGCATTAGATATCATATGACAAAAATTATATAAGTTGTTGTTATAAGAATGATCATGATTCCCTCATGTCCGTATTTTATTTTTATCGACACCTTCATCTCTAAACATGTGGACATATTTTTCGATTTCGGCTTTTCGCTTGAGGACAAGTGAGCTCTAAGCTTGGGGGAGTTGATACGTCCATTTTGCATCATGCTTTTATATCAATGTTTATTGCATTATGGGATGTTATTTCACATTATGTCACAGTACTTATGGCTATTCTCTCTTATTTTACAAGGTTTACATAAGGAGGGAGAATGCCGACAGCTGGAATTCTGGGCTGGAAAAGGAGCAAATATTAGAGACCTATTCAGCACAACTCCATAAGTCCTAAAACTCAAAGGAACACCTTATAATAAATAATGAAAAATCCTCGCCAAAGATGAAGACCAGGGGGCTCACACCCTTCTCACGAGGGTGGGGGCGACCCCCCTAGGGCGCGCCCCCCTACCTCGTGGGCCCCCTGGTGGCTCTCCTATGACCATATTCTCCTATATGAAGTCTTTCTTCATAAAAAAATGAGAAGCAACCTTTCGGGACGAAACTCCGCCGCCACGAGGCGGAACCTTGGCGGATCTAATCTAGAGCTCCGGCAGAGCTGTTCTGCAGGGGAAACTTTCCTCCCGAAGGGGGAAATCATCGCCATCATCGTCACCAACGCTCCTCTCATTGGGAGAGGTCAATCTCCATCAACATCTTCATCAGCACCATCTCATCTCAAAACCCAAGTTCATCTTTTGTATCCAATTCTTGTCTCCAAGTCCGGGATTAGTGCTAGTAGGTTGCTAGTAGTGTTAATTACTCCTTGTAGTTGATGCTAGTTGGTTTAATTGGTGGAAGATCATATGTTCATATCCTATATGCATATTAATACCCCTTTGATTATGAACATGTTTATGCTTTGTGAGTAGTTATGTTTGTTCCTGAGGACAAGGGAGAAGTCTTGCTATTAGTAGTCATGTGAATTTGGTATTCGTTCGATATTTTGACGAGATCTATGTTGTCTAGCCTCTAGTGGTGTTATATGAACGTCGACTACATAACACTTCACCATTATTTGGGCCTAGAGGAAGGCATTGGGAAGTAATAAGTAGGTGATGGGTTGCTAGAGTGATAGAAGCTTAAACCCTAGTTTATGCGTTGCTTCGTAAGGGGCTAATTTGGATCCATATGTTTCATGCTATGGTTAGGTTTACCTTAATACTTTTGTTGTAGTTGCGGATGCTTGCAATAGAGGTTAATCATAAGTGGGATTCTTGTTCAAGTAATAACAGCACCCAAGCACCGGTCCACCCACATGTCAAATTATCAAAGTACCGAACGTGAATCATATGAACGTGATGAAAACTAGCTTGACGATATTCCCATGTGTCCTCGGGAGTGCTTTTCCTTATATAAGAGTTTGTTCAGGCTTGTCCTTTGCTACAAAAAGGATTGGGCCACCTTGCTGCACTTTATTTACTTTTGTTATTTGTTGCTCATTACAAATTATCTCACCACAAAACTATGTGTTACCACTTATTTAAGTACTTGCAGAGAATACCTTGCTGAAAACCGTTTATCATTTCCTTCTGCTCCTCGTTGGATTCGACACTCTTACTTATCGAAAGGACTACGATAGATCCCCTATACTTGTGGGTCATCATGCGAGGCCTTCCTCCGCATCAGGCCCCACTTCGGCCAATGGCTGAAAACCTTCAATGTCAAACCGAAGGTGGTGAGCGGCCAGCAAGCAGAGTGCGGAGGCGCCATGGTGGGCAAGATGCATAATGTCACCTGGCTCGAGGGCACCTATGTGGATACCATATAGGGGTGGCAATCGGGGTGGTTCTACATCACCGAGCCACGCGACTCCAACTGGGTGGCGGTCCCCGAATTTCGATCCGGAATCCCCACGCGGCTTACCTCCTGGAAAAAGAAGGGCGAGTCCTGGGGCTCTCTGGTAGAGTTTACCGGACTCTAGACCTGCATCCAGAACATGACAAGCAAGAAAATCAAGCTCCTTAACATGGTCCAAGTTATGCTCTTCCGCCGGATCCTTCCGAGTCAACGGCGAGCATTTGTTTTGTGGGAGTTTGACTCAGCCAAAAACCAGACACTGCGAGAGCTCTACGAAACGACGCACGAGGACGTCTGGAGGGTGCTGTTCAAGAGTGCCAAGATCCCTCCCCCCTCAACGAGGACCGCGGACTCAGCGCAAAGTGCCACGCCAATCCGGTAAGCTTTTTATATTTCTCAGGGCATTTATTTGCCCCGGTTTAGTTGTGTGCATGATCTGAACTTCCATGTCATTAACAGGACTGGATAGAGACGGCGGAGCAGCTTGATAGCCCAGCCCCGCTGCCCGAAGATCCTGCAGACGCTCTTATGACGGAGATGCTGACTCCGGCACCCTACAAGGTGCCTGAAAAATCCAAGAAGAAGGCAGCGGGGACCCGAAAGTGTCTCCGGCGCAAGGTTGTATCGGAGTCATCGGACGATGACTCCGACACGCACTCCTCCCACAAAAAGGAGGAGGAGGAGAAAAGTTCTCCCCCCCAGCCCGGGGAGACAAGAAAAGGGAGGCCGACCCATCCGGGGAGGCCGAAGGGTCCAAGAAGGGAAGGACCCTCCTTCCATACTGTGCCATGATGGCCGCCGACAGCGGCGACGAGTGGCTGCCCAGTGACAAGCCCATGGCGAAGTCGTAATTGTCCGGACACCATAGTACTTCATGATATGTTTTATTGTACTGCCTTTCCTCATGCCGAACATGATTATGCAGTCCATCCCGAGCTCATCTCGATGTACCCTCGTCGAGCGGCTCTTTGGACTCGTCGGATATGAACAGCGGTTCTGTTTCGACCGCTTCCACCCCTTGCCCTACCGACAACGCCGAGGTGTTGTCTAAATAGGCACCAAGCCAAGGGGAGGTGGTCCTGGGGGCGCCTCCCGGAGACTTCCCGGACCCTGGGTACCAAGGGAGCGAGGATCCTATGGGCTTTGAGTTCGGGCCCCAGCCAGACACTGCGCCGGAACTCTCGATGGTTCTGGACTCCGGCAGGCGGTCCCCCGTCAAGGGGGCCAACCATCCGTGCGGGTGTCCTCTGTCCAACCAGAGGCACTGGACAACTTGTTGGAAGCGCTTTCCATTGATGAAGAACACAGCACTATCATGAGTGCGGTGGTTAAGAAGGTTCAGTCCGCCAAGAACAGACTGACCGAAGCCTGCGCCAACGTCCTAACAGGCTTTGAGGTGAGCAATCAAAGCATAAGAAAATATAACGCATAGATAGTAGCCCCTGATGCTCTGTTCGGTGTTCGCAAAGAAAAGACGAATAGAGGATCAAATGATAACTTAGGAGTCTAAATAGAGTATGTCTATGTGTATGTGCAAGCTTCACTGCTGGCCGCTGCCGCACGTACTGCGGAGGTCGCTGCGTTGAAGCAGGACCTGAAGCGGTCCGAGGACGAGCTCAGCCTTACCAAGGGGCAGCTCGAAGAGAGCAAAGGTAAGAAATACCCCTGTCTATTTAGTTAAAATTAAGTTCGGGTGAGTAATAGGATCATCATGGATTTGTCAGGGGCCACGGCCGAGGTGGAGACCCTGAGGAGGGCGTTGTCCGCGGCCAAAGACAAAGTGGCCAAACAACGTATTGAACGGGAGAAACAAGAAGCCCGAGTGGGCGAGGTGCAGCAAGAGCTTGAGGCTCTTGCCAAGAAGCACGAGTCCTTGGAGCTTGACTCCAAGACGTGGGATTCCGAGCTCGCGGAGGCGCTTGAAAGCGTCCGGAGCGCCAAGGCCGAAGCCCACAAGGCCCTCCAGGAGATTGATGTGGAAAAGAAGATAGCAGCGGGTAAGGCATTCAATATCCAAAGCAAGCATGTGAAGGAGACTTTCCTTTTTCTTACCCGAGTTCGGAGCTCTCCAGGAGCGTTTCCAGATCTTCCCCGCAGCGTGCTGGATGCCATAGAGTTTTACCGGGCTGAGGAGGGGAGCTCAATGGAGAAGTTGTTCTGGTCTCAGTATAGTGGGACCGAACACCCCGTGTCCTTGAGCGACCAGCTGAAGCAGTTAGTCGAACTTCACAAGGCGGCCGAACAGGCCATGAAGGGCCTTATAGTCCGGATGTGGCCTGGCGAGCCCCTGTCTGACAGCTACTTTGGCCTAGTAAGGTGGCTTGTGGAAGCCTGCCCGTGACTTGAAGTCATCAAGCGATCCGTCTGCATCGAGGGTGCACGCAGGGCTTTTGCCCGGGCGAAGGTGCACTGGGCGAAGCTAGACGCCGTGAAGCTGGTGAAGGAGGGACCGCCGGAGGGCAAGGAGCATCGCTGCCCCGAGAATTATTATGAGGGTCTCCTAGAGGGATCCCGCCTAGTGGCAGATGAGTGTCCCAAGGATGTAATTTTTGAATGAACATGCTCATGTGATCCTGTAATATGAAACGAGTTCATTTGCGCCATGCGACGCTTTCTTAATTTAAAATATTACCTTATGTGCGGCCGTTTATAAAAACTGAGAGTTGGCCAGTCGTCGGCTTCTGCCCCCATGTAACTAGAACCGGGGTGTTCGGGATAAACCTGAACACTCTTTACCCCAATTTTGGGTCCTCCAAGGGAGGTGTTCAGCACAACGAACCAGGCAATCGGACTATAATGCTTTATCACTCTCACTTAGCCATAGAAGTCTATGATTTTAAATTTTTGGCGAAGCCCCTGATATTCGGAGGGCCGAATTTGGGGCGCTATACACGCCTAAGCCGGACAAGGCCGACTCCTCGCCCGAAGCGGAAAAAGTATTTAAGGACTTGAGACGTCTCAAATAGTGACCGGTCTCTCGCCTTATCATGACAGTCAGTTTTTGGCTTTCTCTACTGAGGTGCTCATCCGGAAGAACCGGGACACAACCGCAGTAGTTCTCCCACCGCTACCTAAGCCGATATAGCGGAACGTAAGGTACCAAAGCATGGGAGCCGGGCAACCCAACATTTGACCCAAGACATGATTCGGAGCTGATGCATATAACGCTATAAGTTTGGGGTGCCGCACTGTCGAAAGTGTTCGGACTTCTTGCGCCGTATTACGGGGTAAACGAGAGCCCCTGGCGTACTGACCGTACCCAAGCGTGCAGGTGCGGTATGTCGTAAATGGACATATAAGAGAAAGAGAAAAACTTAAATAATGCAATGACAGCTTAATAATATGCATTGTTATTTGAATAATACGTCGAAGCGTACTGGTACAAGTAGTGCAATAAGCTGAAAGCAGGACAATTCGAAATGTCCCATCCAAGGCAAGCTATGCATAAAGAGTGAAAATGGGTATATCAAGTATTACTAGAGACCACCTGTCGGTTCCCGTGTTCATCTTAGCTTCTTGCCGCATCGGTTGTTGCTTCGGGAATGTGTCCGGTAGTCGTACTACCAGAAAGGCCTTCCGAAGAGTTATGCCCTGAAAGAGAAAAGGAATGTTAAAGGTATACAGCCTCTGGTGTGGTTCAGCCACAATGCGGGGCGTGTCCTGATTGTGCCCCCGCCTATGTCCATGGTATTTTCAATGCGTAGTTATGTAAGCGCAACACGAGTTTCGTTGCTGCACGGGGACTGGGACGGGGGACGAATTGCTAGGCGAGCGCCGATCGTGTCAGGCGATGTTGTTGCATGTTATTCCAGACTCGCATGAAGGTGTCCGAGGGTTGTAACGCCGGATGGTTGGTCTGTCTGAATAGGCTGCTTTGTGCCTCCGCTACAAGGGCCGCAGTGTGCTCTTCCGCACGGAGCGAGCATTCTGTGTTTCCATTTACTGTTATGACCCCGCGAGGACCTGGCATCTTGAGCTTGAGGTATGCATAATGCGGCACTGCATTGAATTTTGCAAATGATGTCTGTCCGAGCAGTGCATGATAGCCACTGCGAAACGGGACGATGTCAAAGATTAACTCTTCGCTTCGGAAGTTATCTGGTGATCCGAAGACAGTGTGATTGAGCCTATGCAATGGGCCCCTACACCTGGGATGACACCTTTGAAGGTGGTTTTGCTGGGTTTGATCCTTGAGGGATCGATACCCATTTTTCACACTGTATCCTGATAAAGCAGGTTCAGGCTGCTTCCGCCGTCCATAAGGACTCGAGTGAGATGAAATCCGTCAATGATGGGGTCTAGGACCAGTGCGGCAGATCCGCCATGACGGATGCTAGTGGGGTGGTCCCTGCGATCAAAGGTGATCGGACAAGCAGACTATGGGTTAAACTTTGGGGCGACGGGCTCCATCGCGTAGACGTCCCTTAGTGCACACTTCCACTCCCTCTTGGGAATGTGAGTTGCGTATATCATGTTCACTGTCTTTACTTGTGGGGGAAACCCCTTCTGTCCCCCTGGGTTCGGCGGCCGGGGCTCCTCCTCGTCATCTCTATGCATCCCATTGTCCTTATTTTCGGCATTTAACTTGCCGGCCTGCTTGAACACCCAGCATTCTCTGTTGGTGTGATTAGCTGGCTTTTCAGGGGTGCCGTGGATTTGACACGAGCGATCCAGTATGCGAACCAGACTAGACGGAGCCGAAGTATTTATTTTGAATGGCTTTTTCCGCTGACCGGATCTAGAGCCTTTGAATCCGGCGTTGACTGCCGTATCTTCGGTGTTACCACCGTTATTGCGGCCCTTTGGTCTATTACGACGCTGCCTACCGTTAACGTCTTTGGCATCCGAGGTATCCGAATTCCTTGATGTATTATTGCTGCGAGCCAACCAGCTGTCCTCACCCGCGCAAAAGCGGGTCATGAATGTTGTGAGGGCTGCCATAGATTTCGGCTTCTCCTGGCCGAGGTGGCAGGCGAGCCACTCATCGTAGATGTTATGTTTGAATGCCGCTAGGGCTTCTGCATCCGGACAGTCTACGATTTGATTTTTCTTGGTCAGGAACCATGTCCAGAATTGTCTGGCCGATTCCCCTAGCTGCTGGGTTATGTGGCTCAAGTCATCAGCATCCGGTGGCCGCACATAAGTGCCCTGGAAGTTGTAAAGAAATGCATCTTCCAAATCCTCCCAACTGCCGACGGAATCTACTGGCAAGCTATTCAGCCAATGTTGAGCTGGTCCTTTGAGGCGAGGTACTTGATTGCATGTAGATCGTCACCACGAGCCATGTGGATATGGAGGAAATCCTCAATCCATACAGCAGGATCTGTTGTGCCGTCATATGATTTGATATTTACGGGTTTAAAACCCTCCGGGAATTCATGATTCATAACTTCGTCAGTGAAGCATAAGGGGTGTGCGGCGCCTCTGTGCCGGGCTATATCCCGACGTAGTTTGTATGAGTCTTGTCTGCTGTATTCGGCCCAGCCAGATTTACTCTTGGTGTATCCGATGCGATGATCATCGTCCCGTTCGGGCGCACGTGTTCGTGTCTTGTATATTGACCTTGCGATTTTTGCCTTGCTGTCTAAGATGTCTCATCGGTCCTCTGTGTTGCCCCAGGATTTAGTATCTTTGACTGAATGGCGATGGGGTGCAGGCTGAACTTTGGGCTGAAACGTCTCTCTGGCTCGGCCGCGTAGTTGCCGGTCAGCTGCATTGTACACTGGTGAATGAGGTTTGAATGCTTCCTCCTCGAGGTGAGGTAGCAACCTGCGTTTTGGGTAACTCGTGGACGGGCGCTCGGGTTCATGTTCCTTGGCCGCAAGGACTTCGGTCCACCTATCTGCTAGCAAGTCTTGATTAGCTTGAAGTTGTTGCTATTTCTTCTTTAGGCTATTTGCTGTGGCCATAAGTCGGCGCTTGAAGTGCTCTTGCTCGACGGGGTCCTCAGGCACAATAATTTCGTCGTCGCCGAGGCTCGCCTCGTCTATGGAGAGAGGCATGTAATTGTCCTCCTCTGGTTCTCCATATGCTGCCTGCTCTGGAGGGCTAGCTTGTTCGTCCTCTGGCTCTTTGCTGTGATGGAGGGGATTGTTGTTGTCTTCGGCGCTATCCAGAGTGTTATTATCTCCTGTGCCGGTATCACTACTCTTACTGTGGCGGGACTTAGAGCGGCGCCGCTGACGTCGGCGCTTGGGTTGCTTCTTGGAGGGGTCATCCTTTGCTTTCTCCTCGCCATTGGCTTCTTTGGGGGTGTCCACCATATATATATCATATGATGAGGTGGCGGTCCATTGCCCCGAGGGCGGTGGATCCTGTTCGTCTCCGGCTTCGTCGTCCATACCGTCGAAGTCTTCGGAGCCGAAGTCGAGCATGTCGGTTAAGTCGTCGACAGTGGCTACTAAGTGGGTGGTGGGTGGGCAGCGAATTTCTTTGTCGGACATAGTTCGGCCAAGGTTCTCCTGACAGGGAGTGAGACCTTTATGAATTTAGCACATCTCCAAAAGGTGAGTGCTGAAAGATATCCGCGGAGGTGAACTCCATGATCGGCGCCTAGGCGGACTCGATGGGCGCGGATACGAGCGCCTCGGAGTCCGTGACCGAAGATGAATCCAGTGGTTCGGCAACACATCTCTCGTAAGGGGTGAATTCAGTATCCGACTCTATCACCGCTGAGAGTGCGACCTCCATGGCGGGGTCCATCCCTCTGCTCTCGGATGGCGTGACTTGCTCCGGATATATGGACGGAGTAGCTGCGGATGCGATCTCCCATATAATGTCCGATAGTAGAGTTACGTCATGCACATTAAGACTGTACGGCGCATCCGACATAGGCTCGAATCCATCGAAGATCAACTCTCCACGGATGTCGGCCGTGTAGTTCAAGTTTCCAAATCTGACCTGATGGCCAAGGGCGTAGCTCTCAATCTGCTCCAGATGGCCAAGCGAGTTGGCCCGCAGTGCAAAGTCGCCGAATATGAAGATCTGTCCGGGGAGGAAAGCCTCACCCTGGACTGCATCGCTAGCGATGATCGAAGGAGCCATCGAGCCTTATGGTGACGACACAGAGGAACTCTCAATGAAAGCACCAATGTCGGTGTCAAAACCGGCGGATCTCGGGTAGGGGGTCCTGAACTGTGCGTCTAAGGCGGATGGTAACAGGAGGCAGGGGACACGATGTTTTACCCAGGTTCGGGCCCTCTTGATAGAGGTAAAACCCTACGTCCTGCTTGATTGTTCTTGATGATATGAGTATTACAAGAGTTGATCTTCCATGAGATCAGAGAGGCTAAACCCTAGAAGCTAGCCTATGGTATGATTGTATGTTGTCCTACGGACTAAAATCCTTCGGTTTATATAGACACCGGAGGAGGCTAGGGTTACACAAGGTCGGTTACAAAGGAGGAGATATCCATATCCGTATTGCCTAGCTTGCCTTCCACGCCAAGTAGAGTCCCATCCGGACACGGGACGAAGTCTTCAATCTTGTATCTTCATAGACCAACAGTCCGGCAAAAGGATATAGTCCGGCTGTCCGGAGACCCCCTAATCCAGGACTCCCTCAGTTAGCAAGGTCATGTTACTAGCCCATACCGAGCTCTCGATAGTCGAGGTTCTGGCTATTGCAATAAAGAGGTGCGTCCAACCTCTCCAATCTAGAGTATCTCCCTTATGGTGTTACAACAGAGAAGATGACGCGTCTCATTACAGATGGAAGGGTACGGATACCCCTGCCAAACTGGCCACAATCTTGGCCGATCTGTATAAGGGTGAAAAATAAGATTTCCTCCACTTAAACTGCCGGGAAGGCTATTCTATGTACAACCCCATTGAATGGGTAAGACTTCGACTATCTGTGTTTGCCTTATTGCTGTCACGACATGCTAATCCAATTTGTTCTTTGTTAAAATAGTCATGGTCGAAGATGATCAAGGACGTTCACTGTTCTTCCCCACAGCCAGAGGACCATAATCGCGATGAAGACCCTGGATTTCACGAGGATCCAGATATATACATAGAGTTTGATGATGGGGTATTTTATCAAGCGAGCCTTGAAGTCTCGAAAGTGGCTATCACCGCCAACTACCCCCGCCCCTATCCCTTCTCCATCGTAAGTATTTGGAGGGCTCTTAAAAGGAAGTCCCTACTTGCACCTTTATCCATTATACTAATCCGGATTTTAATAGGATCGGCGCTCGGCGGACCGTACCTCCTCAAGGGCGGTCCCTACGCAGGGTAGTTGTTCAAAATGAAAGGGGACCAGGAGCGCTGCAGAAACCCCACAGTCTTCCAAGAGGTATGTCTACTTAACACATGCCCAGGCATGAGTCCGGATTGTTTAAAGTCTCCTTTTAGCCTTGATGTTAGGAGAAACACGCGGCAGACAGTGGGAAAATGCCCTGTTAGCCGAATGTCCACCAATCCGATGCCAGACTCGCCAACTAGGACGAGAGCCTATGCAATGCCAGTTCCACCACCTCATGAGGATTCAGACGATGTTTCTGTCATGAATTCTGAAGTGGAGAGAGTGATGAATCATCATCGATTGAAAGAGGCCATGCGCGCTCCGGCCTTTTCCGAGCAACAGTTTACCGCACTCAGGTCGGTGGATGCATATATCTGAACAGCTCGAGACGGACTTGCCGGAGTCACTCAGTTGTTCTCAAAGGATATACAGGTGCTATGCAATTTTGATAGTCATATGCCAGTAGCCCCCGAGACTTGAAGCGGTGAGGCAAACCGATTTAAGGATCAATATGACCCGAAGGTTCTCAAAGAGAAGAATACTACACTATCCTAGGAGCTAAAGAAAAATCAGATGCAGCTAAATGCCGTCACCGCCGAACTGGCGGAAATGAAGAAGGCCGCAATGAGCGCATCAAGGAATAAAAAACACGATGAGGAAAAAGACCAACAATTCGAAGAGATAGAGAACTTAAGGGCTCAGTTATCAGCAACGTAGAAACAAAATAAGAAGCTGAAGGGCGGCATGTTCGGTATGTCTTCCTTTCTTTTTTTTTAAACCACCCTAGGGGCTCATGTTTAGTCCATAATTCAGAACGTCATGACTCTGTTGTTGCAGGCCTGTTAACCGGTCGGCCGGAAGAAGAAGTATTTGGATTTCAGGGGAACATGCTGAAGGAACTATCTGTGTTACATGCTCGAGCCCGGAAAGACATGAGGAGTATGGTGAAGGCATTATGGCCATCTGATACTCCTCCGGAAAGTATGGAGGGCTTGGCAAACCTGCTCAAAGGTGCCTAGCTACGAAAGACATCTGCCTCTCGTGAAGGCGCACGAGAAGCCTGGGCTATGGTGAAAACACGCTTCACCAAGCTAGATCCAAATCATATGGCCCGAGTGGGACCACAGGGACCAGACAGGAAAGAAATTCCACCGAATTTGGTGTATGACCAAGTAATGATAGCTGCGAAGTATTCACAGGAAGACTGTAGGTTAGACAGTCTTATAGATGGAATAGATAAGGAATAGGTATTTGATTTGATGTATTAATGTACGTTATGATCGACCTGTACCTTTATCCAAACATGTGAAAAGTTTGTCATCGCAAGCTTTCGGCTTTAACCTCTGAACCAAAATGGTGGAGTGTTTCCGGATACTATTTGGAATGAAAAGAAGCATTCTCTATGTCCTGAACCAGGCAACCCAGTCATTGTGCTCGAACAGACAATTTTTTAGTTTGGGATGTATGTTATATTACATATGTAAGAAACATCTTCCAAGGAGAATAGTTCTATTAACGGTTCCTTTCCTTGGGTTGGCATGCTGAAATTATGCGCGCCGTGGCTTTGGTCCGCAATATGGAAAAAGCTGTCCTGTATGTTTTATAGTTACCAGAATATAACAATCTTTCGTTTGATTGCCGACCAATTATTCTCTTAAGAACGCTAGCTTTCGCCTTCACCCGTCTGAAGTATGTGTCTGGATGACCCGGTTGTAGCAATCGCAGAGGTGCTCCCTTTACACCCTAGCCGAACAATCGGGAACGTAGGGCATAAATACAGGAGCAAGGCAACCCAGCTTGGCAAAACAATAAGTCATAGAGGTGCATATAATGGAAAAAGGGTGTATATGAGCAAACGACATGTATATTGTGAGCTTCAGGCTCGGAATAATAATAAGCTTCGGTTAAAGAAGCTCCCAGTCATGGTAGGGTGTATACATTTTAGAATGTGTACCCCTCAAGCGTTCGGCTTATCCGAACACATTCTGGAAATTGTATAAAAACAAGAAAACAAAAAAACAAAATGAAGAGGAGAAAGAAGAACGAAAAAGAAGTATGGCCAAACTTATGCTAGTATCTTCGGAGCTGAGTACAGTTCCATGGATTCGGCTCTAGGTGATTATCCAATGCATTACGAAGGCGATAGGCTCACTAAAAAAAGACACACCCATGACATTTTGGGCCGAACAATTTTTTTCTTGTCATGCTTATGACACTTCTATGATGATAATTGTCACAAAACACAGTATCATCATAGATGTGGTGGGGTCCTACTTCTATGACAAAAATCGTGACAAAAAATGGGCTTTTCATCCTGGGCGGGCCGGAGACGCAGCTGCATGTCATTCTTTGGGCCGTCCATGATGGAAAAAACCGTGGTAGAAGCAAGGGCGAGGAAAATATCAGGGGAGTTCCCGGTTACGGTGGGTGGTCGGGGGCCGAGTGATGCGCGTTTCTCTCGTACGTGCGCGCATGTGTGCGCGGTGTTGGGCTCTAACTGAACTCGAGTGAGGCGTTGGGCTCTAACTGAACCCGAGCGATTGCACTGCAGGCTACACGTTACTGAACCCGAGCGATCGATCGATCCCTTGCTGTTAACTGAACCCGAGTTATTCCTTTGCTACTGCTGCTAACTGAAGCCGATCGATGCTGCCTCTGGATGAACAGTCAGCGTTGTTGGGGGGGGGGTTGGATGAACAGTTCCCGGTGGGGGGTTGGATGAACAGGACCCCGTGGTAGTAGAGGCCATTGCCGCTAGATGAACAGTACCGCAATCAATCGAGCCGGTTGGGGGGTGGATGAACAGAACCCCGTGGAGGGCTGGATGAATAGGACGACCCTGTGGAGGGCTGGTTGAACAGTAGCCGGTGGAGGGCTGGATGACTAGTAGCCCGTGGAGGGGTGGTTGAACAAGACCCCATGGAGAGGCTAGTTGAACAGTAGCCGGTGGAGGAGCGCGCGGTGGAGGCTGGATGAACAGGATCCCGTGGATGAACAGTCGCAGGTGGAGGCTGGAGGAGGTCAACGGTAGATGAACAGTAACCCGTGGAGGCAGTCGAGGGTGGAGATGAACAATATCCCGTGGAGTCCCGTTTTGCGGTATGCCACACCCCTCCCAATGAACAGGACCCCCGTTTCGACCATAGCACTCCAACACAAGTCCGTTTCCTCCATACGCCACACCCCTCCCGATCAACAGGACCCCGTTTCGACCATAGGAGATCCAAGAGAAGTCTGTTTCCTCCGTTTTACGGTACGCCAGACCCCTCCCATTGAACAGGATCCTGTTTCGACCACGGCCTGTCGAACACAAGGCCGTTTCCTCCGTTCCGCGGTACACCAGGCCTCGTTTCCATCGGCTGTCCTGTCCAAGACGGTTGGCTCCCGATGAACACGACGACGCATTCCGTTCCGACCCATCCGGTTGCCTTCCCATGATCACGACAATGGCACAGCTTCTCCATTCCGTCCCAACCATGTACACGAGCCCTGGTCGTACGTATGCGCGAGTAGGCGTTCGAGACCTCGCCCGTATGTACGTACGTGGCCATATTTACTTTCTTGCACCCTGGCTATACGTACGTGTACATGCTACATGCGCGCCTCCACTATGACATGTGCGCGCCTCTACTATGATGCGTGTGCGCCTCTACATCGACCAGTATGTATGTACACGTTCGCGACCAGAATGACAATGCTACGTACGCTTCGACCAGGTGGGACCTAACTGTCAGGCACTTCCTTCCGTGCGAAGATGTAGCTGGTGGGTGATACGTCTCCAACGTATCTATAATTTTTTATTGTTCCATGTTATTGTGTTATCTGTTTTGGATGTTAATGGGCTTTATTTTACACTTTTATATTATTTTTGGGACTAACCTACTAACGCAAGGCCCAGTGCAAATTGCCGTTTTTTGCCTATTTCAGTGTTTCGCAGAAAAGGAGTATCAAACGGAATCCAAATGGAATGAAACCTTCGGGAGAGTTATTTTTGGAACAAACGTGATCCAGAGGACTTGGAGTAGATGTCAAGCAACCAAAAAGGTGGCCACGAGGCAGGGGGCCAGCCTACCCCCTGGGCGCACCCTCTCCCCTCATGGGCACCTTGTGGCTCCACCGACCTACTTCTTCCTCCTATATATATTCATATACCCCGAAAACATCTAGGAGCACCACGAAACCCTATTTCCACCGCCGCAACCTATTGTACCCAACAGATCCCATCTTGGGGCCTTTTCCGGAGCTCCGCCGGAGGGGTATCAATCACGGAGGGCCTCTACATCAACTCCATGGCCCCTCCGATGATGTGTGAGTAGTTTACTTCAGACCTTCGGGTCCATAGCTATTAGCTAGATGACTTCTTCTCTCTCTTTGAATCTCAATAAAAAGTTCTCCACGATCTTCTTGGAGATCTATTCGATGTAACTCTTTTTGCGGTGTGTTTGTCGAGATCGGATGAATTGTTGGTTTATGATCGAGTCTATCTATGAACAATATTTGATTCTTCTATGAAATCTTTTATGTATGATTGGTTACCTTTGCAAGTCTCTTCGAATTATCAGTTTGGTTTGGCCTACTAGATTGATCTTTCTTGCAATGGGAGAAGTGCTTAGCTTTGGGTTCAATCTTGCGGTGCTCGATCCTAGTGACAGAAAGGGAAATGACACGTATTGAATTGTTGCCATCGAGGATAAAAAGATGCGGTTTATATCATATTGCTTTAGTTTATCCCTCTACATCATGTCATCTTACCTAATGCGTTACTCTAATCTTATGAATTTAATACTCTAGATGCATGCTGGATATCGATCGATGTGTGGACTAATAGTAGTAGATGCAGGCAGGAGTCGGTCTACTTTGTCACGGACGTGATGTCTATATACATGATCATGCCTAGATATTCTCATAATTATTCGCTTTTCTATCAATTGCTCGACAGTAATTTGTTCACCCACCGTAATACTTACGCTATCTTGAGAGAAGCCACTAGTGAAACCTATGGCCCCCGGGTCTATTCTCCATTATATTAATCTCCCATCAACAAGTTATTTCTGGCACCGTTTATTTTGCAATCTTTACTTTCAATCTATATCATAAAAATACCAAAAATATTTAACTTATCATTATTATCTCTATCAGATCTCACTCTCGTAAGTGAACGTGAAGGGATTGACAACCCCTTTATCACGTTGGTTGCGAGATTCTTATTTGTTTGTGTAGGTACGAGGGACTTGCGTGTAGTCTCCTACTGGATTGATACCTTGGTTCTCAAAACTGAGGGAAATACTTACACTACTTTGCTGCATCACCCTTTCCTCTTCAAGGGAAAACCAATGCAGTGCTCAAGAGGTAGCAAGAAGGATTTCTGGCGCCGTTGCCGGGGAGACCTACATCAAGTCAAGACATACCAAGTACCCATCACAAACTCTTATCCCTCGCATTACATTATTTGCCATTTGCTTCTTGTTTTCCTCTCCCCCACTCCACCTTTGCCATTTTATTCGCCCTTTTTCTGTCCACTTCTTCCCGTATGTATCTTTGTTTGTGTTTCCATGTGCCTTCTATTTGCTTGCATCTTTGCTTGCTACAAATCTATTGATATGGATCCACTTAAAGTGTTCTACTTGGATCATCTTCGATCCTTATGCGCTCGTGCTGAAACCCCAACTAGCCTAGTTGATGGGAAATCTTTAGATGAGCATGCCCATTTTGTGCGTCACCGTTTGTCTGAAAATGGGAGACTCTTATGGGATCAAATAAACAGATTGCTGTGTTATGCTTGGAATCTTTGTGAAATTTATGATTTTACTTGTTGCTCTAAGAACCCTAAAAAACACCTCCACTACCTATGTGAGTTTAATGATAATGAAATCTTATCTTCTTATGCAAAGGGTGTTTATAGTTACTACGATATCAAACAAGTTGAAGAATTTGTTGCTTTTAAGGGTGCTTATGAAGTTGCTTCTTTGATTGAAAAGTATGATATTACTCTCCATGAATCTGAAAATTTTGACATACTTAAATATTGCTATGAAAACTATGATCATAATGTCTATGTCAAAGAATTTATTGAAAGAATGACCGCTGCTTCGGAAGAAAATAATGATATGCATGAATCTATAGATAATTATGATTTCGGTGATTTGATTGAAATATCCCTTGATGAACATGATTCTTGCTATTCTTGTGGCCATGATGCCAATATTTATGAAGATGAATTTGCTATAGTTCCTTATGTTAAACATGAGATCGTTGCTATTGCAGCCATACTTGATAGTTCCTTCGATGACAAGCATGATTGCGATGATGTTATTATAAATTCTCTTAATGTCAATTGTGTTAATGATATGCAAAACCTCAAGCTTGGGGATGCTAGTTTTGCTATGACTACTATTTGTTGCAATGATGATGATTGAGGTGATTCTTCTTTTGATCTTGAAAATGTATTAAGCCCCATGATAATAATGTTTGCAATAATATTGAAAGTGGGTTTGGAGAGTGTCAACTTTAGATCCCACATATTTGGAGAATGTTCAATCTTATGAAGTTTTTGATAAAAGTGGGTTTGGAAGAGTGTCAACTTTAGATCCCACATATTTGGAGAATGTTCAATCTTATGAAGTTTTTGATAAAAGTGGGTTTGGAGAGGTCATGACTTCAGTTAATGTTAATCCCACTATTTTGGAAGAGTGTCAACTTTGCATGCATGTGGATCGTGTTGAAAATATTTTATGTGATAGCTATTTTGTTGAATTTTCTTATGATCCTACATGTAATTATTATGAGAGAGTCAAATATGGTTGTAGAAATTTTCATGTTACTAAATTACCTCTCGTTATGTTGAGATTGCTATTGTTTCTTTCTGCTTCCTTGCATATGCTAGTTTTTTCTTGCCTTGATAATTTGTTTGCCTACAAGATGCCTATGCATAGGAAGTATGTGAGACTTAGATATGTTTTTCACGTGTTTTATGATGCTCTCTTTGTGCTTCAATTCTTGTCTTTCATGTGAGCATCATTGAAATTATCAATGCCTAGCTAGGGGCGTTAAACGATAGCGCTTGTTGGGAGGAAACCCAATTTTATTTTTGTTCCTTGCTTTTTGGTTCTGTTTAGTAATAAATAATTTATCTAGCCTCTGTTTATATGTTGTTTTATACTTTTAATTAGTGTTTGTGCCAAGTAGAACCTTTGGGAACACTTGGGGAAAGTCTTTGCGATCTTGCTGTAAAAAACAGAAACTTTAGCGCTCACGAGATTAGCTGCCAATTTTTACTAGAGAGTGCGATTAAGTTGATTATTTTTGCAGATGACTTATAGATAAATTCCTCACGTCAAGAAATTTATTTTAGAATTTTTGGGGTTCCATAAGTATTCGAAACCTACAGATTACTACAGACTGTTCTGTTTTTGACATATTCTGTTTTTCGTGTGTTGTTTGCTTATTTTGTTGAATCTATGGCCAGTATCAGAGGTTATGAACCATAGAGAAGTTGGAATAAAGTAGGTTTGACACCAATACAAATAAAGAATGAGTTTATTACAGTACCTTAAGTGGTGGTTTGTTTTCTTATACTAACGGAGCTCAGGAGATTTTATGTTTAAGTTTTGTGTTGTGAAGTTTTCATGTTTTCGGTAAAGATTTGATGGATTATGGAACAAGGAGTGGAAAGAGACTAATCTTGGGGATGACCAAGGCACCCCAAGGTAAAATTCAAGGACAACCAAAAGCCTAATCTTGGGTATGCCCCGGAAGGCATCCCCTCTTTCGTCTTCTTCTATCGGTAACATTACTTTAGGCTATATTTTTATTCACCACATGATATGTGTTTTGCTTGGAGAGTCTTGTATGATTTGAGTCTTTGATTTTTAGTTTGCCACAATCATCCTTTCTGTACACACCTTTTGGGAGAGACAAACATGAATTGGAATTTATTAGAATACTCTATGTGCTTCACTTATATCTTTTGAGCTAGATAATTTTGCTCTAGTGCTTCGCTTATACCTTCTAGAGCATGGTGGTGATTTTATTTTATAGAAATTATTGATATCTCATGCTTCAATAATATTATTTTGAGAGTCCTTTAGAACAGCATGGTAATTTGATTTGGTTACGAATTTAGTCCTAATATGATAGGCATCCAAGATCGGTATAATAAAAACTTTCAAAAAAAAGTGCATTGAGTACTAGGAGAAGCTTGATACTTGATAATTGTTTTGAGATATAAAGCTGGTAATATTAGAGTGTGATAGTTGAGTATTTGTGAATTTGAGAAATACTTGTGTTGAAGTTTGCAAGTCCCGTAGCATGCACGTATGGTGACCGTTGTGTAACAAATTTGAAACATGAGGTGTTATTTGATTGTCTTCCTTATGAGTGGCGGTCGGGGATGAGCGATGGTCTTTTCCTACCAATCTACCCCCCTAGGAGCATGCGTGTAATGCTTGGTTTTTGATGACTTGTAGATTTTTGCAATAAGTATGTGAGTTCTTTATGACTAATGTTGAGTCCATGGATTATACGCACTCTCACCCTTCCATCATTGCTAGCCTCTTGGGTACCATGGATTTCCCTTTCTCACCTTGGGAGTTGGTGCAAACTTCGCTGGTGCATCCAAATCACGTGATATGATACGCTCTGTGACACATAAACCTCCTTATATCTTCCTCAAAAAAGCCACCATACCTACCTATTATGGCATTTCCATAGCCATTCCAAGATATATTGCCATGCAAGTTTCCATTGTTCCATTTATCATGACACACATCATCATTGTCATATTGCCTTGCATGATCATGTAGTTGACATCGTATTTGTGGCAAAGCCACCGTTCATAATTTTTCATATGTGTCACTCTTGATTCATTGCCTTCCCGGTACACCGCCGGAGGCATTCATATAGAGTCATACTTTGTTCTAGTATCGAGTTGTAATCATTGAGTTGTAAATAAATAGAAGTGTGATGATCATCATTAATAGAGAATTGTCACCAAAGTAAGAAGGCCCAAAAAAGGAAAAGAAAAAAGCGGCAATGCTACTATCCTTTTTTCCACACTTGTGCTTCAAAGTAGCACCATGATCTTTATGATAGAGAGTCTCTTGTTTTTTCACTTTGATATACTAGTGGGAATTTTTCATTATAGAACTTGGCTTGTATATTGCAACAATGGGCTTCCTCAAAAGCCCTAGGTCTTCATGGAAAGCAAGTTGGATGCACACCCACTTAGTTTCTTTTGTTGAGCTTTCATACATATATAGCTCTAGTGCATCCGTTGCATGGCAATACCTACTCCTTGCATTGACATCAATTGATGGGCATCTCCCTAGTCCATTGATTAGCCGTGTCGATGTGAGACTTTCTCCTTTTTGTCTTCTCCACATAACCCCCATCATCATATTCTATTCCACCCATAGTGCTATATCCATGGCTCACGCTCATGTATTGCGTGAAAGTTGAAAAAAGTTTGAGATTACTAAAGTGTGAAACAATTGCTTGGCTTGTCATCGGGGTTGTGCATGATAAGAGAATTCTTGTGTGACGAAAATGGAGCATGAACAAACTAGATGATTTTGTAGGGATTAACATTCTTTTGCCGCGTTATTTTGAGACGACATAATTGCTTAGTTAGTATGCTTAAAGTATTTTTATTTTTATTTCAATATTAGACTTTTGTCTTGAATCTTCCGGATCTGAATATTCATGCCACAATAAAGAGAATTACATTCAGAATTGTGCTAGGTAGCATTCCACATCAAAAAATTTGTTTTTATCATTTACCTACTCAGGACGAGTAGGAATTAAGCTTGGGGATGCTTGATACGTCTCCAACGTATCTATAATTTTTGATTGTTCCATGCAATTATATTATCGGTTTTGGATGCTAAAGGGCTTTATTTTACACTTTTATATTATTTTTGGGACTAACCTACTAACCCAAGGCCCATTTCAAATTGCTGTTTTTTTTTCTTATTTCAGTGTTTCGCAGAAAAGGAATATCAAACGGAATGAAACCTTCGGGAGCGTTATTTTTGGAACAAACGTGATCCACGGGACTTGGAGTAGACGTCAAGCAACCAACGAGGTGCCGACGAGGCAGGGGGCGCGCCTACCCCCTGGGTGCGCCCTCCCCCCTTGTGGCTCCACCGACCTACTTCTTCCTCCTATATATATATTCATATACCCCGAAAACATCCAGGAGTACCACGAAACCCTATTTCCACCAGTGCAACCTTCTGTACCCAAGATATCCCATCTTGGGGCCTTTTCCGGAGCTCCGCTGGAGGGGGCATCGATCACGGAGGGCCTCTACATCAACTCCATGGCCCCTCGACGATGTGTGAGTAGTTTACTTCAGACCTTCTGTTCCATAGCTGTTAGCTAGATGGTTTCTTCTCTCTATTTGAATCTCAATACAAAGTTCTCCTCGATCTTCTTGAAGATCTATTCGATGTAACTCTTTTTACGGTGTGTTTGTCGAGATCCGATGAATTGTGGGTTTATGATCAAGCCTATCTATGAACAATAATTGATTCTTCTCTGAAATCTTTTATGTATGATTGGTTATCTTTGCAAGTCTCTTCAAATTATTAGTTTGGTTTGGCCTACTAGATTGATCTTTCTTGCAATGGGAGAAGTGCTTAACTTTGGGTTCAATCTTGCGGTGCTCGATCCGAGTGACAGAAAGGGAAACGACACGTATTGAATTGTTGCCATCGAGGATAAAAAGATGGGGTTTATATCATATTTCTTGAGTTTATCCCTCTACATCATGTCATCTTACCTAATGCGTTACTCTGTTCTTATGAACTTAATACTCTAGATGCATGCTGGATAGCGGTCGATGTGTGGAGTAATAGTAGTAGATGCAGGCAGGAGTCGGTCTACTTGTCACGGATGTGATGCCTATATACATGACCTTGTTCAAGAATTCATCCGATTAACCAGTTAACTTGCCGATTAATCCCTACTCATAGGGTCCCCGAGTAGCCGATTACCCGATAAATCATCCGATTAATTGATTAAATGGCTGATTAACTTGCCGATTAGCCTATTAATCCCCTACTCACCAGCCGACCGAGCAGCTACCAGTTAACAATTTCCTCAACAATGCATGATCATTCCTAGATATTCTCATAATTATTCGCTTTTTTATCAATTGCTCAACAGTAATTTGTTCACCCACCGTAATACTTATGCTATCTTGAGAGAAGCCACTAGTGAATCCTATGGCCCCGGGTCTATTCTCCATTATATTAATCTCCCGTCAACAAGTTATTTCAGGCACCGTTTATTTTGCAATCTTTACTTTCAATCTATATCATAAAAATACCAAAAATATTTATCTTATCATTATTATCTCTATCAGATCTCACTCTCGTAAGTGACCGTGAAGGGATTGACAACCCCTTTATCGCGTGGGTTGCGAGGTTCTTATTTGTTTGTGTCGGTACGAGGGACCTGCGTGTAGTCTCCTACTCGATTGATACCTTGGTTCTCAAAACTGAGGGAAATACTTACGCTACTTTGCTGCACCACCCTTTCCTCTTCAAGGGAAAACCAACGCAGTGCTCAAGAGGTAGCAGTGGGTCCCATCAGTCAGGGGGAAACATTTTTGTCACGAAATACGGTGGCCCGTCTAGTGGGTCCCTGCTGTCAGGTGGAGGAATAATCATTTTGCGCATAATAAGGAGGCACTTCCTTGCCGCTGCTGTGGACCCAGCCGTAAGCCTCTCCACGTACAGTACTCTTCCGATGGAAGTCGTTCCTTGACCAAGTTGACCATGCCACGCCGAGAGAACCAGGGCGGTGGACGACGACGAGGCCTAGGAAGGGGACGACGCGGAGCCGGGGAAGACGCGACAGTGGATGCCAACATGGAGGGGAGTACGTGGGTTGACTGCTTCGGCTGCGGTGTGAGGCTGCCATCGCCAGAGAATAACAAGAGGTGTGGGTGTGTATAGAGGGATGGCATGGCCAGCGGTGGCAGCACAGCCGTACACGGGATGCAGGAGCAGGCGGCACGGCCGACGCTTGTTTGGGCAGCTGGAGCAAGAACCCCAGAGGTTGGAGAAGCATTACGACCGTTGGATGGACATCTTACGGTCACTGGAGCTAGAATCGTTCATATTATCTAAGTTGACAAAGGCCTCCGTCCCCGTCATCTTAGTAGGCCCACAAGTCAGCCTCCCACTATGGTGGGTCCCAGCTAGCTGGGGGAGTATTCATTTTTTGGTGCATAATAATGAGGCACTTCCTTGCTTATGAAGATATAGATGGTGGGTCCCGGCTGTCAGGTGGAGGAATCAGTATTTTGCGTGTAATAAGGAGGCATTTCCTTGTCTGGGCCCTACTGTCAGCCTCTTCCGGTGGCTGTTGTATATTGACCATGTTGACCTCACCGCGCCGAGAGCACAAACGCGATGGACGACGGCGAGGCCCAGGAAGGGAACGACCCGGAGCTGGCGAAACCATCGCAGCGGATGCCCATCCTGAGGGGAGTACGAGCGCTGACTGGTTGGCTGTGGGGTGAGGCTGACGTCGCCGGGAAATAACAGGATGTGCGGGTGGGTAGAGGGATGGCCTAGCGGCAGCACAACCAGCCACGGGAGGAGGGAGCACGCAGTCCCACCGGCGCTGGTTTGGGCGGCTGGAGGAAGAAGATCAGAGATTGAAGAAGCACGGTGGCCGTTGGATGGACATCCAACAGTCACTGCTCTGTGTTGACTAAGTTGACAAAGCCTTGCGTACGCGTAAAAAAATTAGGACAGTGTCATTGCCAACCTAGTAGGCCCAAAAGTCAACCTCCAAATCTGTGGAAAACAACATCCTTCCCATTTGCCATTATTTTCAATAATTTACAACCCATTTGCTAATTCTTAAGGATATTTGAAGCCCATATTCTTCTTATTAGCATTACACAATACATATTCTGGGCACTGCTAAAAAATTCAACGAAATTTTGCATATTTCGGTGGGGTCCGAACTCTTTTAATCACAAAATTTCGAGTCACGCTAAAAACAATTTTTAAAAAATTATATCAAAATAAAATTCAAAAAACAATTCTCCTCAAAAAATGAATGAAATTTAAAATCTTAACTAGCAAGATGCACGTGCGTTGCACGGAACATTAAGATGCATTTGTATGAGTAGTTTATCTTGTGGGAGAAAAAACGATATTTTAATGTAATTGCCAGTTGGCTTTGGTTTTTATAAGAGTAGAGAGTAGAGAAATCCAGAAAAAAAATGATATTTAATGAAATTGCCGGTTGGCTTTGGTTTAAAAATTTACAGCTCATTTCTTACAACTTATAGCCCATTTTCTGGGGAAGCCCATTTCTTACTACTTACATCCCTCCTCGTCTTGAAAGATTTGTTACCCAGCAGGGCTGAGAAAAGTAAGTAGGCCTCGGTTTTGGTATTCTCAAAAAAAGAACTAGCCTATCCATTTTCAGAAAGAAAAAAGATATCAACTGGGCTCGTCATGTGCTTAAATAAATGCGTAACCGTGGGCTAGACGGGCCACAGCCCCCGCACAGCGCACAGTTGAGCTCCGTCTCTGAAACGAAAAAACAACTGGGCAAGCTGCTGGGTCCCTAGTGTTATCCGCTTTTTTGTAATTTTCTCGTTTATTGACTACATTGACAATGGCGTGGGACCAAGTTGTCAAACAATTAGGAGGAAGTATTTTTTTGGCTTGTAATAACAAGGCACCTGCTTGCATAATACAATGAGCCTGGTGGGTCCCTACTGTCAGCCTCTCCACATACAGTCATCTCCTGATTCCTCTTGGTTGTTGACCATATTGACAAAGCTAGACGGTGGTGGGCACGGCGAGTGAACCAAGGCGGAGAATGACGGCGAGGCCTCAGACGGGAACGAACAGCAGCCGTGGAAGATGCGGCAGTGTAGTGGCAGGTGGAGGGGAGTACGAGGGAAATAACATGCAACTCAAGCTTACAAACGGTACAAAAAGCCCAAGGATTAATTGTTCATCAAATTTTTACACAAAACCCAGATTGAACATGGCAGTAACATCTAACCCGACCACTGTTTTTCATAGTCACAAAAAAATGAATCAGTCTGATCCATAAAATCAACATCCTATGAAAAAAAATTATTTCAGGATGACTACAACTTGTTGTAAATAGAAGCCGAGCACGTTTAGAAGCCCATTTTTCCACCTAAAACTTCTTTTTTTGCTGTTCAACGTGTCCTTCTGTGAGAAATCTCTTGCGGTAAAGCATAAGCCTCATGGACAATAGTAACCTTGCATTCAACAGGAAGAATGTGACAAAGCTTTTGTTTGCTTGGTTGGATGCATATCCTTCCATCGTTATTGTCCTCAAACGAATGTCATGAGAACTGAGAAAATCCTAGTGCTTATTACACCACCGATTGGTTATACGTTTTTCTCCATGTGGTCGCAGTACCTAAGTAGACATGAAGATTTAAAACTGTTAAGGTCTGAAAAAAGAGTATGTCGAAAGAGCGATAGCTGAACGGTTAATTCTAGTACAATATATACGGGCTTTCAAGGTGCATGAAATCATCACCTCTATATATAAATTCTACAGAGACCGAAAGCATCGTAACAAGCCAATAATTATGTTCAGATCAAAACTATACATTCCAATATATAAGATCTTGACAGAATTCAGCAGCATTGATAGGCTATCCATGGACGAACTCTTCATTGAGCATATAACATAATATTAGTACCCAAAGTGTACTCCAAGATGATATAAAACTTATGCGCACAAATGAAATGTAGCTTATGATTACAAATGTGTAGATGATAATATACGGTACCTGAAAATGTGAGGAGCCAAACACCAACTTCCCGTGATCATTAAACGGATCACGAATTACACCCAAGGTCTCCAGTTTGGGCGTAGAGACGATAGTTATTTGCGAAGGTCTATAACAATTATCAAGGAGCAAACGTTGAAGTGAAGGGGCATCTTCGATGATGAGATGTTGTCCTTCAAAACATATTCCAATGCTTTTAAGGTGAGGTGACTTTATTTGGAGACAGCTGATAAGGATTTCTATTCCCAAAACAATCAGTAAGCGCTCTAGGGGAGGGCAACTGGAGTGGATGATGTTGTGCAGTGAGGCCTCTGACAGATAAACCACCACAAGTGAATGTTTTTTAAGCAGTGGGAGTCAAAGCATTTGTACCAGATCGTCTGGTAGATGGCACTGGGCGAAGGTGGCGGTGTGGAGAGAGGAGGAAAACCGTTAGATGGCCAACGGTGGTGTGGGCACGAATTCTTGGTGTGTTCGTGGTATGAAACTTTCGTGGTAATGGTAGAACTCAAACTGCTGGAGTTTTCCAAATTCAGGGGATGTCAGCCAAGCGTCCATCATGCCAGGTATGGACAACAGGTAGCGTGTCGGGATGCAGAGGCATTGAACGGGGCCCTCCTGGTGAGAGGAGACGATGGCTCTGAGGAGATCAAATTCAGGAAGGACAAATATCTGACGACGGTCGAGATTGAGGGGCACGGTGCACCATAGAGGGTGCCACCGAGTTGAGAGGACTTGTGTGCTGCAGCAATCCTTGGTGGGGAGAAGCGAGATGATCTCCTCAAGGATGATGTCCGGGAGATCGCTGATGCAGTCCATTGGAGATTCTACCGGTTCCTCAAATCCGGGAGGGGGGCTCACCGCTTCTCCCCGCACTGTCGGGTGCGGGATCTACAATTGGATCTGCAACCGATGTCGCTGCTGGCGGGAGCCTCATCTTCTTGGTGCTGGGGCCAGCCGACTCCAGTTTCCTTGTGGGCGTCGCGCTAAGCTCACGGGTTTGAGTAGAGTAGCCAGAGAAGAGCCTAGTGGCAGTGCGAGTGGGGAAGAAGGAGGGCTTGGGTTTTCTGTAGGAGTGGAAGAAGAGGAGCATGTGTTTTATGTACGAGTGCGGAAGAAGGTGAGCGGGGGTTTTCTGAATGAGTGAGGAAGATGGGGAGCGGGGGGAATTGGGGGGCAATGGAAGCGGGAGAGTCCAGCGAGCTGTAGTATAAGTGGAAGCAAGGAGGAAGGAGGGTTCTTCTGGGATCGCCCCCTCTTCAAGAAATATGGTCTTCTTCTCGCAAAAAACAAAAACAAATGGGCTTTAAGATGGATAGGCTTTTGTATCGGCCCAGTCGATTGCCCGTGTTTCGTACTGGACGGCCTTAACACTATAGGCAGCCTGACACACTCTCCAGCTTATTTCCCATTCGAAAGAAAAAAAGAGACGCCTCCAGCTTATGGCTAGTCATCGGCAACCTTTTTCAACTTGGCATCCACCAAATTAGAGGATGCGGTACTGGATGCAGACACTCACACTGGTCGCGTAGCACGGCAAAGTGAGCTGTCAAATAACAGGCCTACAATAAACTTACTAGATTGTAAAGGTTCACAGGCTAGTCAACATTCACATTAAACTAAGCTTCAGAAGATACGGTATGCATACTAAAATTCACAAGAACAAAAGTTCAGCATGTTTATGCATCTCAATGATTCACCATAGTATAACCAATACAAAGCTATGAGAAGGTGTGGAAATAAAGAAAATTGGTCGATGCTTCTCTAAGCAAAGGGCCTCCTTGCGCACGCATTAATTTCCTGGGCATGTTTGTTTCTTCTCAATGTTGCGAGCACTTTGAGCATGTTGGCAACTCCACAGCTAGCTAGCTGCCTCATCATGCAATTGATGTTGACACATTTGCAGCAAACACATGAGGCAATAGAGATGACTCAACATGAGTCCATGTTGTGCAGTTCCCATGAAATCATCTTCATTGTCCTGAATCTGGAAAGGTAGGAAAACAATAGCTATACTTAAATGGTGTTGCAACACAGTAACACATATCAATAGCTCGGCATGACAAAACACGATCATCTGGACGAACGGGATACTGACCTGCCTGAGGAAGATTATATATAATTTCATAAGTCCTTGGTTGATTTCCACCTTCGGCTGCACTGCTTGTTTGCTCCTCCACACATGACAGGATTGTTCCGCACTGCAATCAGCAAGTCAACGTATGAATAAGCTTATTTCATCTTGCGGTGGTCATTGTACCTAGTTACAAATGTAGGAATACATGCAGCACCATGAGGTTAGCTGACAGCAGGTAGATGCAGCCATATAAACTTTGTGCGGTGCTACCAAAATTTAGGTTTGTATCCCTTCCCGTTATGAGAATTCTTCTTGAAGTTGGTAGAATGTGACGGCTTGTTCTTTGCATCAAACTTCCTTTCCCCTGAGATTTGTTCTTGTTGTTTTGGGGCTGGTTGGGCTGGAAGTTCCCTCAGCGACCCGAGCACGTGTGTCCTTTGCTCTCGCCTTCTCTTCAAATTCAAGAGTGCTAATGAGATCCGAAACAGAAAACTCATGTCTCTTGTTTTTCAGAGAAGTAGCAGAATCGTTCCACAAAGGTGGAAGCTTGGCAGTGATGGTCCCAACAACAAATTTGTCCGGCAACACACACTTAATGTACTCAAGTTCCTTAGCGAGTGACTGTATCTCATGAGTCTGCTGAACAACAGAGAGCTCATCAGTCATCTTATAGTCACAAAATTGCTCCATGACGTACAACTCATTGCCAGCGCCCGAGGCCCCAAACGTGGCCTCAAGCGCAGCCCTCATGTCTTTGCCACAGTAAAACAACATATATGAATCCATAATGGAATTGTCAAGAACACTCAGCAGGGCGGCTTTGAAGAGGGTATCCATGTTCTCAAAAGCTTCATGATGTGTACAATTAAGATCGCCCTCAGGCATACCCTTAGTGCCGTCATAGCAGTACATGGTCTGAAACCAATATAGTGCTCTTGTGCGCCACCTTTTATACTGCACCCCCTTAAAAGTAGGTGGCTTCAAAAGCGTAGCAAAACCACTCGGAGTAAATTGCCTATATTCAGGTTTTTGGACTGGATTGTTGAATATATGGGCAATTTACTATGAGATTTAATCTGAATCAATAGTAAATAAATCATGACGACAATTGCAAAGATCAAAGTAATGATGCGGACTAAACCAGGAGGACAGAATCACATATTGTACATCGGGAGCAGAACCGTTGTGGTTGATGTTGTCACTCTTGTCGTTGATGAAGAGGTTATCGAGGTCGGGGAAGAAGGCTATCGTCGAGGAAGTCGTCACTGACAGCAGTCATAGGAGTGTGCTCCACAAAAACCTGATCGCCCCTCTCCCGTACAGGATCATGAAAGGAGGGGTTCGGAGGACTGTTGTCCCTTCTCGTGGTGCACGCCGGAAGGAGGAGTGGATAAGAATTGCGTGGCGGCGCTAAGATCTGGAACGGTGCGAAACCATATGATACAGCGGCGGCTAGGGTAGAGCCTGTCAGGTCGGTCATGCAAGTAAGACCGAGTATAATAGTAGGCCTTTGGCCCAAACCCCACGTCCAAGTCAATAATAGCCCCACTATCCAAAAGAATCAGAAATGGCTGAGTAATTAAGGCATCCGTTAATTATTAATTAATGAATTAATATATTTTCCAACCAACAAAATATAGACCACGTGGATAGCTTTTATCCTTGGACAGGCTCATTCGCGAAGAGCGCGCGTGTAGGTTTCCTATTATCATGCTCATGCAAATGCTAGAATAGATCACATTATAAAGTGGTGCAACTCATACTCACCTAGCAGTATGGGACTAAATTTAGTACCACTCACACAACACTTAGAGCATGGTTAATAGTATAGCCAACATCCGGCTATATGAAGTTGACACATCATGTAGAACCAACCTAATAGCCTGCTAGTACAATAGTTAGTCCCTTTAGTATAATACTATATCATTAATAATGGCCCCACCTTTTGTCTCACAAAGTATGATGGCGCTCCTGCTACAACCGGCTACAAGTTTACAACCCGCTTCTCTTCTCTCTCCTCTTCTCTCTCCTTCACCTAAGCACAAATACTATATTTAAATCCTTAAGTCATCTAATTGTAGTACTTTATCTAAAGTTACTCTCCACTGTGTAGTCTGAAATGCCGGGCGTGCAGCGGGTGGTGCCCAAGATTGGCGCACCGCTTCAACGGCGGAAGTAGTGAGAGGTCGCGTCGTCCTGACTTGCCATCAATGTGGAGCGGAGGGCTCAGCTGGCGCTGGGTGGGAAGTGCGCGCAGGAGGGGGGAGGGTTTTTTGTTGGGCCAAGAAGGTGAGAAGCCAACTTGGGATTAGTCCACACGGGGAAATATCATGTGCTCCCATACTCACTAGTAGTTTCATGCATATGACACGAGTCTATGTTGGTACTCCCTTCTTTCCGGTTTATAGGGCTTATCTCAAAATCTTAGTTTTAACATTTTATAAGTATCAATTTGTTTGCTCCCCATCACAAGTTTAGATTTCAAGGTGCGTTAAATAATTGCATGCAAGTACTAAGAGAAAATTGACCAATGCATGTACTTTATGCATGCATGCATTGCAATTAATACAATGGTAAACATAAATTTTTGAGGAAAACAAGAGCATAAGTTGGGTGCTTTTGCAAATTACAAAAAGTAATCCACCACTATCATCTACCTTGGTTGGTGAGATTTTCGAATTGAGCCCTATAAACCGGAAAGGAGGGAGCCCTATAAACCGAAAGGAGGGAGTAGTACAGTAATGTTATGATGGCTTCATTTATTACCTTGTAGACTCATCTTGTCTTGGGAAATGCTATCTTACAGTAACATATTATGATACCACCTCTCATTAACTACTTCCCACATAAGAAAAAAAATTCTTGGAGTGCGCTAAGTGACTCCCACTATAACTAGCCATACAAAGTGTGGGCTATGTAGAGGGTGTAGTAAGCAAGCTTCTCATCGTTCTGCGAGTTGACATGACACATCAAAGTAGTAGTTTTTTTTTCAAAATGTACATCAAAGTACCAGTGTAGTAGTTTCCAAAAAGGGTCGACCATGTCCATGGCTACCATCCCATCCCATGCTCTGTCATTTAGTATGTGCACGATTCACATGCCATTCAAGAAAAAAACTACGTATGTTCCATTGAAGAAAAAAAATTAAAAACAAACACGCCACCGCGTTATGGTCAAACTTTGATTCGTCCACGCGTGGTTCCCGACCCTCCACTAAGTGAACAACTACTAAATGCGTCAAATTATCACGTGAGCCGCCTCTTCATCCAGAAATGACTCCACCGTGTACCCGCGGGTGTGTGTTAGGGAATGAGGCACAGAGTACGTGCGTCCATGCGTGCAATTTTTCTCTTCGTGCACGTACTCCTTTTTTTGTGTCGGTGATTCGCGCACGTACTCGGCCTACGTTGGTGACCATTGGTGAGTCTCACTTATCTCTACACCTCAACATGTACATCTACATTTGCATCTATGTGTACACTACATCTACGTCTACGTCTACATCTACATCTACATATACCTCTACTATAGTACAAGAAGTTTTAAACATGAGACCAACCATTTTCTTTCATGACACGACCAGCCCATATCGCTTCTTGCTCCTCATCTCTCTCAAAGTGTGTCCGGCAGGCGATTTTGCCGTCGATTGAGATCGGTTCGCTCACACTCAGTCCCACATGTTATAAATCTAAAAAGAATACTCTGACTAGCGGACCATTGAAAGAAGTATATTTTCACCCTCAAATGTATGTTGATGAAAAAATAACCCCCCAAAGTCAATTTCAGTATGATTTTTACCCTCAAATATCTAAAAACCAGGTATATCACCCCGTTGAGCGGTTTTAGTGTTCACATCTTTGAGTTTAGGCGGTTTTGATTGTTGGCTAGGAATTGACTAATTATTTACACTAATGAAATGGCAACGACGCCGTCGGAAGCCGCGGATGTCGTCGGAGATGTACCCAATGGACCCCGACCTTCCCTACAAGGAGAGCTCAAGGGGTCGTCGGGCTACCTCGGCGGCTCATCGCCCGCCTCATAGTGGGAGTAACTTAGGTACTAGTAACATAGTGCACTCCAAGAAAATTTTGCTTATGTGGCATGTAGTTAATGAGGAGAGAGATCTTTAGAGTAACATAGTAGTATGTTACAGTATAAGTTACTCCCCACTATGACCAGCCTTGGCCTCTCCCAGTGCTCCACCATGTATAGCTGCTAAGCCTGCTAAGTAGGCATAAAATATGATGTGGCAAGTTAATTAAGAAGAGAGAGACTAGTTTGATGACAACAGGAAGAAACGATGGAAAGACAATTTTGAGTCTATAGCTAATTAAATGAAGCAAGCTTAGCAACAACAAACGAAGCACCTATGCATTGGAGACTTGAGTTGCTAAGGCATTTAATGCACTTAGCACCTCATCTAAGCACATTTGCATTGGAAGAGGTCTTAATTCCATACGATATCATAATATGATACTCAACTCTCTCTTCATTTCATTCTACGCCACCTAATCAAATTTGCCTACTACTAGTTGGCATGCATGATAGTACTTATAATACTCCCATTACAACAGCCTGGTAGAATTAAAATACCTAATCTAAACGGTCGTTGCACGATCTCTTTCTCCTCCTCTAGCATCCGACAGAAGAAGAATCATGCAAGACACCGGTTGTATTCATGGGATACAATCGGCGGCGGCCTCTGTCGGCATCCTGGGAACGGGGTTACCCAAACTTTCCTGCGTGCGGCCCACAGCGTGGCTCTACCAGCGGCCCTGTATGGCCCATCTTCACCATCTAACACCCAAGACCCTCATGAAGGGCCAAGCGTCGCGAGGCGGAGGACACAAGACATCCGCGGGGGTAGCTTCACTAGGTAGGCTCGCGAGGGGCGGAGCGATCAAGGCGAGGGACACCTCGCAATGTCCCTTTGACGTAAGCCATGAGGACCAAGGCCAGGCGGGCGCCAGGCGGGTGCCAGCGCGCATAGTGTCCTCGTTTCCTCTTTGGTGCAAAAGGGGCAAGCGCAGGCGAGGAGTCCCGATTCATCAGGCAAAGGTTTCCATATCGGTGCAACAAGACCAAGACCAGCAGATTGGAGGTCACCGTGGAGCCCAAGACGGCGTCACCACCAGAGCCTTTGGCTGGCGAAGACCACCTTTAGTCAGGATAACTTGTACTAGTTGTCTCCCTTCGAATTTGGCCGTGTGGGATCCCTTGCCACTCAATATTTTGGAAGAGGACCAGGGCCTCTATAAATAGGAGTAGCCACTACCATAATGGGGACGGATCATTCAGATCACCCCAAACACACAAGTTCACCAAGCACAAGAACACATCTCCTCAGGAGACTGTTTTTCCCTTGTAACTGCTCATCCTCAGCCCAAGAGGAAATCCACCACACCACACTAGAGTAGGGTATTACACCACATCCGTGGCCCGAACCAATATAAACTCTTATGTCTCTCGTTCTTTGGGTCCGTCGAGCTAGGCCGTGAGATCAGGATGTGCGCGAGCTAGAGAAGGGGGGAGAGATCTTCGTGCGCACCCTAGTGTTCGAACCTCTAAGGTTTTGCTGGAACCCAAAATCCGACATTTGGCGCGCCAGGTAGGGGTGCGCTGAAGCTTTCCCCTCATCAATCTGTGCTTCGCCACTCCACCAAGTTCATGGCCGACGCTCGCCGGGCCCGCACTGAGCGTCGGGCCGCTCTAGCCACTCGTATCGTTCAGACAGCCCTGTCGACGGGCCTCCCCGTCGTTCTCCGTCTCCCGCTGCCAACGCCGCTACCGGCCCGGCAGCAAACTAGCAGCAAGCCTCCTCACTGCACCCCTCCATGCGGCGAGACGGCCGCACCGCCACCCCGTCGCTGACTCCGGCTGGCTCATCGTCTCACGCTCGCCGCGCACCCACGGACGCATAGGCCGCGCTGCTCATGGCACACGAGCTCCTACATTACCGCCCGGTTGATGACATCTACGAGAACTGTTTGGACCGGATCGCCGAGCTCGTCAGTGCCATGGCGGGCTCTCCTGCACCATCCCTCTCGCTGCCTCGCCCGCCCCCGGCTGCGCGCGATGTGGCTCACGGAGCGCCTCCGCCCCGTTCGCATCAAGACGGCGCCCTCGCGCCGAGACGCGCGCCACATGGAGCGCCTCCGCCCCTCTGCGTTAAGATGGCATCCTCGCCCCAAGATGTGCGGTCCCACGGCGTGATCCACCGTGCCATGTGCCCGCGCACGAAGAAAGAAGCTGCCAAGAAGTTCCCCGGCCATAAGAAAACGCTCCATCGCTCCCAGCACCGCCGCGTCAGGATCGTTTGCCACGACAGGGCCATGCGCCACTTGCCGTGGCGGCGCGGGGACACCAAGATGAAGCTCTGCCTCCACGACGGGCCCCGGTGGCCACGGCAGGCTGCTGCACCTTCACTCCTAAGCTGTGTAGCGTCATCTGGCCGGGCAAGTTCAAGCCAGATCTGACGACGGAACCCCCGACCCTGCGGAGTTCTTGCAGCTCTATGAGCTGAGCATCGAGGCGGCCAACGACGACGAAAAGGTCATGCCGAATTGGTTCCCCATGGCTCTCAAGGACGGCACCCGCTCATGGCTCCTGAACCTGCCCCCGGGCTCGATCTCCTCCTGGGATGAGATGCGCGACCACTTCGTCGCCAACTTCCAGGGCACTCGCGACCGCCCCCCAGCCACGGGTGACCTATGCCACATCATGCAACAACCGGGAGAGACCCTAAAGAAGTACATCCAACGCTTCAACAGTGTGCGCCTCAAAATCCCCAAGGTGACGGACGAGGCCATCATCTCGGCGTTTTCCGATGGAGTCCATGACATCAAGATGAAGGAGGAGCTCGCCATCCATGAGGAGCTATGCACGACTTTGGAGCTGTTCAACGTAGCAACCAAGTGTGCAAGAGCTGAGGAGGGGCGCCTCTCCCTCCTCGAGCCCCCTGTGTGGATCCAGAGGAGAAGAAGGACAAGGTCAAGGACGTTAAGCGCAAAGGGTTGGCCGTACTCGTGGCAGAGACATACACAAAGTGCGGCTGGGACCTTCCCGAGTCTTCCAAGGGTAGACGTATGTTCTGCGCCTTCCACAACATGCGCAGCCACAACACCAACGATTGTCAAGAGCTCAGGGCCATCCGGGATGGATGCTTCGGTCGACGCCTCGAGCGCAACGACCGGGGATACGGCCGAGGAGGTGGACGAGGTGGAGGACGTTGGGATGACCGTGGGCCCCGCTAGGAGTGGCGCGGTCAGCCTCGCGAGGACTGCTGGCAGGACCAGCCTCGTGAGGGCGCCTGGAGGGACCAGCCTCGCGAGGACCATCATCAGGGCAATCCTGGTCTCCCTCCGCTGCCGCCACCACCAAGGAGGAATGACGACCACCAAAAGGACGAAGGGGCTGGGGGCTTCCAGGAGCCGGGCGCCATCGCCTGCATCTTGGGTGGCGCTCAGGCCCTAGCTTCCCAGTGCATCTTGAAGCACTTCTCTCATGAGGTGAATGCAGCCCCCCCAAGCTCGAGGCCACGCGCCCGCTCAGATGGTCCAAGTACGCCATCACCTTTAGCTCGGCGGACCAGCTCAAATGTGCGGCAACCGCCGACGTCCTCCCGATGCTCTGTTCACCCGTCATCAGCAATGTCTAAGTCACCAAGACCCTCATTGACCGCGGCGCAGGGCTCAATGTCCAGACCATCGAGACATTAGACAGCCTTCAAGTACCATATGATCAGCTTCAGCCCACCAAGCCTTTCTAAGGAGTGACTGACGGCTCCACCACCCCGATAGGTCAAGTTCGTCTCCCTGTCACCTTCGGTTATTGCGATAACTACCAAACCGAGCTCGTTGACTTCGACGTCGCCCACATCCGCCTGTCGTACAATGCCATCCTCGGGTACACATGGCAGTCACCCACCATGGCTACAATGTCATCAAGATGCCGGGAAGCGGCGGAATCATCACAGTCCCCTGCGAAGAAAGAGACGCGGTGTGCTCCCTCAAGCGCCTTCCAAGATGCGGCAGTCGAGGACCCTGGCAGCGCGTATTTGTAGTACCCTCCTGAGGCCAGCCACAAGATGAAGAAGCAGCTACCCCACACTGGGCCTCAGGGGAGCGGCGCCAACTCAGGATCTGCGCCCGTGCCTGGGGCGCCTCCCTCCCTCGCATAGGGAGGCGCGCCCAGCAACCTCCTCGGGCAGGGCTTGGGGGCTCTCTTCTGGAGGGCCTCGGACCTAGCCAGCATCGCGTGGGAAGCGCTCGGGCACCACGTGGAGGCGTGCTTCGCGGCATGTTTCCCTCAGGAGGACACCGGGCGAGGAGCGCCCGACGCTCAGGAGTTCATCACCAAGGCCACTCATGAGCTGCAGGATGCAATAGCCATGCGCGGTGACCGCCGCCCACCTGGTGCTGCTCCCCATCCAGGCGAGGGTGGTGAGCTGCACGTCTCCATCGACATCCCATGGCTCAACAGGGCCGCATCTCCGGAGCGCTTCTGGCCTTCGCGTGTTGGACAGTGTGAGGGTCCACCTCACAACTACGTTCGCATGCCGTTCGGCCTGCCAAGCATGGCAGCAGCCTTCCAGCACAACCT